>NW_027551803.1:0-76965 GCF_045843805.1 Urocitellus parryii
AAACTCGTAGTTTTTTCGAAGCTTGGCAACCCCTTTCAATGAAAGTGATTCTCGTCAGTCTCTGCTTGGGGCTACTTCTTAGGACACAAACCATAGCGATAGAACTTGGAACTACATTATTGTGCCAAGTTTCAAAGAGCTAGCACAAACCGTGTTTGATTTAGAGTTCCAACTACATGTATCCATATAGGAGAAAACAGAGTGAAACCTAAACATGAAAACGGTTACTGCAAAGGAACGGTTTAACCTAGAAGAACGAAATTTGGTGAGCCAAGTGGGATTCGTGTACTGATGACTACCTGCAAGTATCATCAAGATTGGGTGAAAAAATGTTTGCTGACATTTCCGGAAACTTGTAGTTTTTTGGAAGCTTGGCAACCCCTTTCAATGAAAGTGATTCTCGTCAGTCTCTGCTTGGGGCTACTTCAATAGGACACAAACCATAGCAATAGAACATGGAACTACATTCTTCTGCCAAGTTTCAAAGAGCTAGCGCAAACCGTGTTTGATTTAGAGTTCCAACAATATGTATCCATATAGGAGATAACAGAGTGAAACCTAAACATGAAAACGGTTACTGCAAAGGAACGGTTTAACCTAGAAGAACGAAATTTGGTGAGCCAAGTGGGATTGATCGGCAGATCATTAAATGGAAGTATCATCAAGATTGGGTAAAAAAATGTTTGCTGAGATTTCCGGAAACTCGTAGTTTTTTCGAAGCTTGGCAACCCCTTTCAATGAAAGTGATTCTAGTCAGTCTCCGCTTGGGGCTACTTCAATAGGACACAAACCATAGCGATAGAACTTGGAACTACATTATTGTGCCAAGTTTCAAAGAGCTAGCACAAACCGTGTTTGATTTAGAGTTCCAAATACATGTATCCATATAGGAGAAAACAGAGTGAACCTAAACATGAAAACGGTTACTGCAAAGGAACGGTTTAACCTAGAAGAACGAAATTTGGTGAGCCAAGTGTGATTGGTCGGCTGATCATTAAATGCAGGTATTATCAAGATTGGGTGAAAAAATGTTTGCTGAGATTTCCGGAAACTCGTAGTTTTTTGGAAGCTTGGCAACCCCTTTCAATGAAAGTGATTCTAGTCTGTCTCTGCTTGGGGCTACTTCAATAGGACACAAACCATAGCGATAGTACTTGGAACTACATTATTGTGCCAAGTTTCAAAGAGCTAGCCCAAACCGTGTTTGATTTAGAGTTCCAACTACATGTATCCATATAGGAGAAAACAGAGTGAAACCTAAACATGAAAACGGTTACTGCAAAGGAACGGTTTAACCTAGAAGAACGAAATTTGGTGAGCCAAGTGGGATTCGTGTACTGATGACTACCTGCAAGTATCATCAAGATTGGGTGAAAAAATGTTTGCTGAGATTTCCGGAAACTTGTAGTTTTTTGGAAGCTTGGCAACCCCTTTCAATGAAAGTGATTCTCGTCAGTCTCTGCTTGGGGCTACTTCAATACGACACAAACCATAGCGTTATATCTTGAAACTACATTATTGTGCCAAGTTTCAAAGAGCTAGCCCAAACCGTGTTTGATTTAGAGTTCCGACTACATGTATCCATATAGGAGAAAACAGAGTGAAACCTAAACATGAAAACGGTTACTGCAAAGGAACGGTTTAACCTAGAAGAACGAAATTTGGTGAGCCAAGTGGGATTCGTGTACTGATCATTACCTGAAAGTATCATCAAGATTGGGTGAAAAAATGTTTGCTGAGATTTCCGGGAAACTCGTAGTTTTTGGAAGCTTGGCAACCCCTTTCAATGAAAGTGATTCTAGTCTGTCTCTGCTTGGGGCTACTTCAATAGGACACAAACCATAGCGATAGAACTTGGAACTACATTATTGTGCCAAGTTTCAAAGAGCTAGCCCAAACCGTGTTTGATTTAGAGTTCCAACTACATGTATCCATATAGGAGAAAACAGAGTGAAACCTAAACATGAAAACGGTTACTGCAAAGGAACGGTTTAACCAAGAAGAACGAAATTTGGTGAGCCAAGTGTGATTGGTCGGCTGATCATTCAATGGAGGTATCATCAAGATTGGGTGAAAAAATGTTTGCTGAGATTTCTGGAAACTCGTAGTTTTTTGGTAGCTTGGCAACCCCTTTCAATGAAAGTGATTCTCCTCAGTCTCTCCTTGGGGCTACTTCAATAGGACACAAACCATCGCGATAGAACTTGGAACTACATTATTGTGCCAAGTTTCAAAGAGCTAGCGCAAACCGTGTTTGATTTAGAGTTCCAACTACATGTATCCATATAGGAGAAAACAGAGTGAAACCTAAACATGAAAACGGTTACTGCAAAGGAACGGTTTAACCTAGAAGAACGAAATTTGGTGACACAAGTGGGATTCGTGTACTGATGACTACCTGCAAGTATCATCAAGATTGGATGAAAAAATGTTTGCTGAGATTTCCGGAAACTTGTAGTTTTTTGCAAGCTTGGCAACCCCTTTCAATGAAAGTGATTCTTGTCAGTCTCTGCTTGGGGATACTTCAATAGGACACAAACCATAGCGTTATATCTTGAAACTACATTATTGTGCCAAGTTTCAAAGAGCTAGCACAAACCGTGTTTGATTTAGAGTTCCGACTACATGTATCCATATAGGAGAAAACAGAGTGAAACCTAAACATGAAAACGGTTACAGAAAAGGAACGGTTTAACCTAGAAGAACGAAATTTGGTGAGCAAAGTGGGATTGGTCGGCAGATCTTTAAATGGAAGTATCATCAAGATTGGGTGAAAAAATGTTTGCTGAGATTTCCGGAAACTCGTAGGTTTTTTGGAAGCTTGGCAACCCCTTTCAATGAAAGGGATTCTAGTCTGTCTATGCTTGGGGCTACTTCAATAGGACACAAACCATAGCGATAGAACTTGGAACTACATTATTGTGCCAAGTTTCAAAGAGCTAGCCCAAACCGTGTTTGATTTAGAGTTCCAACTACATGTATCCATATAGGAGGAAACAGAGTGAAACCTAAACATGAAAACGGTTACTGCAAAGGAACGGTTTAACCTAGAAGAACGAAATTTGGTGAGCCAAGTGGGATTGATCGGGAGATCATTAAATGGAAGTATCATCAAGATTGGGTGAAAAAATGTTTGCTGAGATTTCCGGAAACTCGTAGTTTTTTGAAAGCTTGGCAACCCCTTTCAATGAAAGTGATTCTCGTCAGTCTCTGCTTGGGGCTACTTCAATAGGAAACAAACCATAGCGATAGAACTTGGAACTACATTATTGTGCCAAGTTTCAAAGAGCTAGCACAAACCGTGTTTGATTTAGAGTTCCAACTACATGTATCCATATAGGAGAAAACAGAGTGAAACCTAAACATGAAAACGGTTACTGCAAAGGAACGGTTTAACCTAGAAGAACGAAATTTGGTGAGCCAAGTGGAATTGATCGGGAGATCATTAAATGGAAGTATCATCAAGATTGGGTGAAAAAATGTTTGCTGAGATTTCCGGAAACTCGTAGTTTTTTGGAAGCTTGGCAACCCCTTTCAATGAAAGTGATTCTCGTCAGTCTCTGCTTGGGGCTACTTCAATAGGACACAAACCATAGTGATAGAACTTGGAACTACATTATTGTGCGAAGTTTCAAAGAGCTAGCCTAAACCGTGTTTGATTTAGAGTTCCAAATACATGTATCCATATAGGAGAAAACAGAGTGAAACCTAAACCTGAAAACGGTTACTGCAAAGGAACGGTTTAACCTAGAAGAACGAAATTTGGTGAGCCAAGTGGGATTGGTCGGCTGATCATTCAATGGAGGTATCATCAAGATTGGGTGAAAAAATGTTTGCTGAGATTTCCGGAAACTCGTAGTTTTTTGGAAGCTTGGCAACCCCTTTCAATGAAAGTGATTCTCGTCAGTCTCTGCTTGGGGCTACTTCAATAGGACACAAACCATAGTGATAGAATTTGGAACTACATTATTGTGCCAAGTTTCATAGAGCTAGCGCAAACCGTGTTTGATTTAGAGTTCCAACTACATGTATCCATATAGGAGAAAACAGAGTGAAACCTAAACATGAAAACGGTTACTGCAAAGGAACGGTTTAACCTAGAAGAACGAAATTTGGTGAGCGAAGTGGGATTCGTGTACTGATGACTACCTGCAAGTATCATCAAGATTGGGTGAAAAAATGTTTGCTGAGATTTCCGGAAACTTGTAGTTTTTTGGAAGCTTGGCAACCCCTTTCAATGAAAGTGATTCTTGTGAGTCTCTGCTTGGGGATACTTCAATAGGACACAAACCATAGCGTTATATCTTGAAACTACATTATTGTGCCAAGTTTCAAAGAGCTAGCCCAAACCGTGTTTGATTTAGAGTTCCGACTACATGTATCCATATAGGAGAAAACAGAGTGAAACCTAAACATGAAAATGGTTACAGAAAAGGAACGGTTTAACCTAGAAGAACGAAATTTGGTGAGCAAAGTGGGATTGGTCGGCAGATCTTTAAATGGAAGTATCATCAAGATTGGGTGAAAAAAATGTTTGCTGAGATTTCCGGAAACTCGTAGTTTATTTGAAGCTTGGCAACCCCTTTCAATGAAAGTGATTCTAGTCTGTCTCTGCTTGGGGCTACTTCAATAGGACACAAACCATAGCGATAGAACTTGGAACTACATTATTGTGCCAAGTTTCAAAGAGCTAGCCCAAACCGTGTTTGATTTAGAGTTCCAACTACATGTATCCATATAGGAGAAAACAGAGTGAAACCTAAACATGAAAACGGTTACTGCAAAGGAACGGTTTAACCAAGAAGAACGAAATTTGGTGAGCCAAGTGTGATTGGTCGGCTGATCATTCAATGGAGGTATCATCAAGATTGGGTGAAAAAATGTTTGCTGAGATTTCCGGAAACTCGTAGTTTTTTGGAAGCTTGGCAACCCCTTTCAATGAAAGTGATTCTCGTCAGTCTCTGCTTGGGGCTACTTCAATAGGACACAAACCATAGCGATAGAACTTGGAACTACATTATTGTGCCAAGTTTCAAAGAGCTAGCCCAAACCGTGTTTGATTTAGAGTTCCAAATACATGTATCCATATAGGAGAAAACAGAGTGAAACCTAAACATGAAAACGGTTACTGCAAAGGAACGGTTTAACCTAGAAGAACGAAATTTGGTGAGCCAAGTGGGATTGATCGGGAGATCATTAAATGGAAGTATCATCAAGATTGGGTGAAAAAATGTTTGCTGAGATTTCCGGAAACTCGTAGTTTTTTCGAAGCTTGGCAACCCCTTTCAATGAAAGTGATTCTCGTCAGTCTCTGCTTGGGGCTACTTCTTAGGACACAAACCATAGCGATAGAACTTGGAACTACATTATTGTGCCAAGTTTCAAAGAGCTAGCACAAACCGTGTTTGATTTAGAGTTCCAACTACATGTATCCATATAGGAGAAAACAGAGTGAAACCTAAACATGAAAACGGTTACTGCAAAGGAACGGTTTAACCTAGAAGAACGAAATTTGGTGAGCCAAGTGGGATTCGTGTACTGATGACTACCTGCAAGTATCATCAAGATTGGGTGAAAAAATGTTTGCTGACATTTCCGGAAACTTGTAGTTTTTTGGAAGCTTGGCAACCCCTTTCAATGAAAGTGATTCTCGTCAGTCTCTGCTTGGGGCTACTTCAATAGGACACAAACCATAGCAATAGAACATGGAACTACATTCTTCTGCCAAGTTTCAAAGAGCTAGCGCAAACCGTGTTTGATTTAGAGTTCCAACAATATGTATCCATATAGGAGATAACAGAGTGAAACCTAAACATGAAAACGGTTACTGCAAAGGAACGGTTTAACCTAGAAGAACGAAATTTGGTGAGCCAAGTGGGATTGATCGGCAGATCATTAAATGGAAGTATCATCAAGATTGGGTAAAAAAATGTTTGCTGAGATTTCCGGAAACTCGTAGTTTTTTCGAAGCTTGGCAACCCCTTTCAATGAAAGTGATTCTAGTCAGTCTCCGCTTGGGGCTACTTCAATAGGACACAAACCATAGCGATAGAACTTGGAACTACATTATTGTGCCAAGTTTCAAAGAGCTAGCACAAACCGTGTTTGATTTAGAGTTCCAAATACATGTATCCATATAGGAGAAAACAGAGTGAAACCTAAACATGAAAACGGTTACTGCAAAGGAACGGTTTAACCTAGAAGAACGAAATTTGGTGAGCCAAGTGTGATTGGTCGGCTGATCATTAAATGCAGGTATTATCAAGATTGGGTGAAAAAATGTTTGCTGAGATTTCCGGAAACTCGTAGTTTTTTGGAAGCTTGGCAACCCCTTTCAATGAAAGTGATTCTAGTCTGTCTCTGCTTGGGGCTACTTCAATAGGACACAAACCATAGCGATAGTACTTGGAACTACATTATTGTGCCAAGTTTCAAAGAGCTAGCCCAAACCGTGTTTGATTTAGAGTTCCAACTACATGTATCCATATAGGAGAAAACAGAGTGAAACCTAAACATGAAAACGGTTACTGCAAAGGAACGGTTTAACCTAGAAGAACGAAATTTGGTGAGCCAAGTGGGATTCGTGTACTGATGACTACCTGCAAGTATCATCAAGATTGGGTGAAAAAATGTTTGCTGAGATTTCCGGAAACTTGTAGTTTTTTGGAAGCTTGGCAACCCCTTTCAATGAAAGTGATTCTCGTCAGTCTCTGCTTGGGGCTACTTCAATACGACACAAACCATAGCGTTATATCTTGAAACTACATTATTGTGCCAAGTTTCAAAGAGCTAGCCCAAACCGTGTTTGATTTAGAGTTCCGACTACATGTATCCATATAGGAGAAAACAGAGTGAAACCTAAACATGAAAACGGTTACTGCAAAGGAACGGTTTAACCTAGAAGAACGAAATTTGGTGAGCCAAGTGGGATTCGTGTACTGATCATTACCTGAAAGTATCATCAAGATTGGGTGAAAAAATGTTTGCTGAGATTTCCGGAAACTCGTAGTTTTTGGAAGCTTGGCAACCCCTTTCAATGAAAGTGATTCTAGTCTGTCTCTGCTTGGGGCTACTTCAATAGGACACAAACCATAGCGATAGAACTTGGAACTACATTATTGTGCCAAGTTTCAAAGAGCTAGCCCAAACCGTGTTTGATTTAGAGTTCCAACTACATGTATCCATATAGGAGAAAACAGAGTGAAACCTAAACATGAAAACGGTTACTGCAAAGGAACGGTTTAACCAAGAAGAACGAAATTTGGTGAGCCAAGTGTGATTGGTCGGCTGATCATTCAATGGAGGTATCATCAAGATTGGGTGAAAAAATGTTTGCTGAGATTTCTGGAAACTCGTAGTTTTTTGGTAGCTTGGCAACCCCTTTCAATGAAAGTGATTCTCGTCAGTCTCTGCTTGGGGCTACTTCAATAGGACACAAACCATCGCGATAGAACTTGGAACTACATTATTGTGCCAAGTTTCAAAGAGCTAGCGCAAACCGTGTTTGATTTAGAGTTCCAACTACATGTATCCATATAGGAGAAAACAGAGTGAAACCTAAACATGAAAACGGTTACTGCAAAGGAACGGTTTAACCTAGAAGAACGAAATTTGGTGACACAAGTGGGATTCGTGTACTGATGACTACCTGCAAGTATCATCAAGATTGGATGAAAAAATGTTTGCTGAGATTTCCGGAAACTTGTAGTTTTTTGCAAGCTTGGCAACCCCTTTCAATGAAAGTGATTCTTGTCAGTCTCTGCTTGGGGATACTTCAATAGGACACAAACCATAGCGTTATATCTTGAAACTACATTATTGTGCCAAGTTTCAAAGAGCTAGCACAAACCGTGTTTGATTTAGAGTTCCGACTACATGTATCCATATAGGAGAAAACAGAGTGAAACCTAAACATGAAAACGGTTACAGAAAAGGAACGGTTTAACCTAGAAGAACGAAATTTGGTGAGCAAAGTGGGATTGGTCGGCAGATCTTTAAATGGAAGTATCATCAAGATTGGGTGAAAAAATGTTTGCTGAGATTTCCGGAAACTCGTAGTTTTTTGGAAGCTTGGCAACCCCTTTCAATGAAAGGGATTCTAGTCTGTCTATGCTTGGGGCTACTTCAATAGGACACAAACCATAGCGATAGAACTTGGAACTACATTATTGTGCCAAGTTTCAAAGAGCTAGCCCAAACCGTGTTTGATTTAGAGTTCCAACTACATGTATCCATATAGGAGGAAACAGAGTGAAACCTAAACATGAAAACGGTTACTGCAAAGGAACGGTTTAACCTAGAAGAACGAAATTTGGTGAGCCAAGTGGGATTGATCGGGAGATCATTAAATGGAAGTATCATCAAGATTGGGTGAAAAAATGTTTGCTGAGATTTCCGGAAACTCGTAGTTTTTTGAAAGCTTGGCAACCCCTTTCAATGAAAGTGATTCTCGTCAGTCTCTGCTTGGGGCTACTTCAATAGGAAACAAACCATAGCGATAGAACTTGGAACTACATTATTGTGCCAAGTTTCAAAGAGCTAGCACAAACCGTGTTTGATTTAGAGTTCCAACTACATGTATCCATATAGGAGAAAACAGAGTGAAACCTAAACATGAAAACGGTTACTGCAAAGGAACGGTTTAACCTAGAAGAACGAAATTTGGTGAGCCAAGTGGAATTGATCGGGAGATCATTAAATGGAAGTATCATCAAGATTGGGTGAAAAATGTTTGCTGAGATTTCCGGAAACTCGTAGTTTTTTGGAAGCTTGGCAACCCCTTTCAATGAAAGTGATTCTCGTCAGTCTCTGCTTGGGGCTACTTCAATAGGACACAAACCATAGTGATAGAACTTGGAACTACATTATTGTGCGAAGTTTCAAAGAGCTAGCCTAAACCGTGTTTGATTTAGAGTTCCAAATACATGTATCCATATAGGAGAAAACAGAGTGAAACCTAAACCTGAAAACGGTTACTGCAAAGGAACGGTTTAACCTAGAAGAACGAAATTTGGTGAGCCAAGTGGGATTGGTCGGCTGATCATTCAATGGAGGTATCATCAAGATTGGGTGAAAAAATGTTTGCTGAGATTTCCGGAAACTCGTAGTTTTTTGGAAGCTTGGCAACCCCTTTCAATGAAAGTGATTCTCGTCAGTCTCTGCTTGGGGCTACTTCAATAGGACACAAACCATAGTGATAGAATTTGGAACTACATTATTGTGCCAAGTTTCATAGAGCTAGCGCAAACCGTGTTTGATTTAGAGTTCCAACTACATGTATCCATATAGGAGAAAACAGAGTGAAACCTAAACATGAAAACGGTTACTGCAAAGGAACGGTTTAACCTAGAAGAACGAAATTTGGTGAGCCAAGTGGGATTCGTGTACTGATGACTACCTGCAAGTATCATCAAGATTGGGTGAAAAAATGTTTGCTGAGATTTCCGGAAACTTGTAGTTTTTTGGAAGCTTGGCAACCCCTTTCAATGAAAGTGATTCTTGTGAGTCTCTGCTTGGGGATACTTCAATAGGACACAAACCATAGCGTTATATCTTGAAACTACATTATTGTGCCAAGTTTCAAAGAGCTAGCACAAACCGTGTTTGATTTAGAGTTCCGACTACATGTATCCATATAGGAGAAAACAGAGTGAAACCTAAACATGAAAATGGTTACAGAAAAGGAACGGTTTAACCTAGAAGAACGAAATTTGGTGAGCAAAGTGGGATTGGTCGGCAGATCTTTAAATGGAAGTATCATCAAGATTGGGTGAAAAAATGTTAGCTGAGATTTCCGGAAACTCGTAGTTTATTTGAAGCTTGGCAACCCCTTTCAATGAAAGTGATTCTAGTCTGTCTCTGCTTGGGGCTACTTCAATAGGACACAAACCATAGCGATAGAACTTGGAACTACATTATTGTGCCAAGTTTCAAAGAGCTAGCCCAAACCGTGTTTGATTTAGAGTTCCAACTACATGTATCCATATAGGAGAAAACAGAGTGAAACCTAAACATGAAAACGGTTACTGCAAAGGAACGGTTTAACCAAGAAGAACGAAATTTGGTGAGCCAAGTGTGATTGGTCGGCTGATCATTCAATGGAGGTATCATCAAGATTGGGTGAAAAAATGTTTGCTGAGATTTTCCGGAAACTCGTAGTTTTTTGGAAGCTTGGCAACCCCTTTCAATGAAAGTGATTCTCGTCAGTCTCTGCTTGGGGCTACTTCAATAGGACACAAACCATAGCGATAGAACTTGGAACTACATTATTGTGCCAAGTTTCAAAGAGCTAGCCCAAACCGTGTTTGATTTAGAGTTCCGACTACATGTATCCATATAGGAGAAAACAGAGTGAAACCTAAACATGAAAACGGTTACTGCAAAGGAACGGTTTAACCTAGAAGAACGAAATTTGGTGAGCCAAGTGGGATTGATCGGGAGATCATTAAATGGAAGTATCATCAAGATTGGGTGAAAAAATGTTTGCTGAGATTTCCGGAAACTCGTAGTTTTTTCGAAGCTTGGCAACCCCTTTCAATGAAAGTGATTCTCGTCAGTCTCTGCTTGGGGCTACTTCTTAGGACACAAACCATAGCGATAGAACTTGGAACTACATTATTGTGCCAAGTTTCAAAGAGCTAGCACAAACCGTGTTTGATTTAGAGTTCCAACTACATGTATCCATATAGGAGAAAACAGAGTGAAACCTAAACATGAAAACGGTTACTGCAAAGGAACGGTTTAACCTAGAAGAACGAAATTTGGTGAGCCAAGTGGGATTCGTGTACTGATGACTACCTGCAAGTATCATCAAGATTGGGTGAAAAAATGTTTGCTGACATTTCCGGAAACTTGTAGTTTTTTGGAAGCTTGGCAACCCCTTTCAATGAAAGTGATTCTCGTCAGTCTCTGCTTGGGGCTACTTCAATAGGACACAAACCATAGCAATAGAACATGGAACTACATTCTTCTGCCAAGTTTCAAAGAGCTAGCGCAAACCGTGTTTGATTTAGAGTTCCAACAATATGTATCCATATAGGAGATAACAGAGTGAAACCTAAACATGAAAACGGTTACTGCAAAGGAACGGTTTAACCTAGAAGAACGAAATTTGGTGAGCCAAGTGGGATTGATCGGCAGATCATTAAATGGAAGTATCATCAAGATTGGGTAAAAAAATGTTTGCTGAGATTTCCGGAAACTCGTAGTTTTTTCGAAGCTTGGCAACCCCTTTCAATGAAAGTGATTCTAGTCAGTCTCCGCTTGTGGCTACTTCAATAGGACACAAACCATAGCGATAGAACTTGGAACTACATTATTGTGCCAAGTTTCAAAGAGCTAGCACAAACCGTGTTTGATTTAGAGTTCCAAATACATGTATCCATATAGGAGAAAACAGAGTGAAACCTAAACATGAAAACGGTTACTGCAAAGGAACGGTTTAACCTAGAAGAACGAAATTTGGTGAGCCAAGTGGGATTCGTCGGCAGATCATTAAATGGAAGTATCATCAAGATTGGGTGAAAAAATGTTTGCTGAGATTTCCGGAAACTCGTAGTTTTTTCGAAGCTTGGCGACCCCTTTCAATGAAAGTGATTCTAGTCTGTCTCTGCTTGGGGCTACTTCAATAGGACACAAACCATATCGATAGAACTTGGAACTACATTATTGTGCCAAGTTTCAAACAGCTAGCCTAAACCGTGATTGATTTAGAGTTCCAAATACATTTGTCCATATAGGAGAAAACAGAGTGAAACCTAAACATGAAAACGGTTACTGCAAAGGAACGGTTTAACCTAGAAGAACGAAATTTGGTGAGCCAAGTGTGATTGGTCGGCTGATCATTAAATGCAGGTATTATCAAGATTGGGTGAAAAAA
Organism: Urocitellus parryii; assembly: GCF_045843805.1. NCBI lineage: Eukaryota > Metazoa > Chordata > Mammalia > Rodentia > Sciuridae > Urocitellus > Urocitellus parryii. The sequence goes on from NW_027551803.1 coordinate 11,879, forward strand.
TGTTTGCTGAGATTTCCGGAAACTCGTAGTTTTTTGGAAGCTTGGCAACCCCTTTCAATGAAAGTGATTCTAGTCTGTCTCTGCTTGGGGCTACTTCAATAGGACACAAACCATAGCGATAGTACTTGGAACTACATTATTGTGCCAAGTTTCAAAGAGCTAGCCCAAACCGTGTTTGATTTAGAGTTCCAACTACATGTATCCATATAGGAGAAAACAGAGTGAAACCTAAACATGAAAACGGTTACTGCAAAGGAACGGTTTAACCTAGAAGAACGAAATTTGGTGAGCCAAGTGGGATTCGTGTACTGATGACTACCTGCAAGTATCATCAAGATTGGGTGAAAAAATGTTTGCTGAGATTTCCGGAAACTTGTAGTTTTTTGGAAGCTTGGCAACCCCTTTCAATGAAAGTGATTCTCGTCAGTCTCTGCTTGGGGCTACTTCAATACGACACAAACCATAGCGTTATATCTTGAAACTACATTATTGTGCCAAGTTTCAAAGAGCTAGCCCAAACCGTGTTTGATTTAGAGTTCCGACTACATGTATCCATATAGGAGAAAACAGAGTGAAACCTAAACATGAAAACGGTTACTGCAAAGGAACGGTTTAACCTAGAAGAACGAAATTTGGTGAGCCAAGTGGGATTCGTGTACTGATCATTACCTGAAAGTATCATCAAGATTGGGTGAAAAAATGTTTGCTGAGATTTCCGGAAACTCGTAGTTTTTGGAAGCTTGGCAACCCCTTTCAATGAAAGTGATTCTAGTCTGTCTCTGCTTGGGGCTACTTCAATAGGACACAAACCATAGCGATAGAACTTGGAACTACATTATTGTGCCAAGTTTCAAAGAGCTAGCCCAAACCGTGTTTGATTTAGAGTTCCAACTACATGTATCCATATAGGAGAAAACAGAGTGAAACCTAAACATGAAAACGGTTACTGCAAAGGAACGGTTTAACCAAGAAGAACGAAATTTGGTGAGCCAAGTGTGATTGGTCGGCTGATCATTCAATGGAGGTATCATCAAGATTGGGTGAAAAAATGTTTGCTGAGATTTCTGGAAACTCGTAGTTTTTTGGTAGCTTGGCAACCCCTTTCAATGAAAGTGATTCTCCTCAGTCTCTCCTTGGGGCTACTTCAATAGGACACAAACCATCGCGATAGAACTTGGAACTACATTATTGTGCCAAGTTTCAAAGAGCTAGCGCAAACCGTGTTTGATTTAGAGTTCCAACTACATGTATCCATATAGGAGAAAACAGAGTGAAACCTAAACATGAAAACGGTTACTGCAAAGGAACGGTTTAACCTAGAAGAACGAAATTTGGTGACACAAGTGGGATTCGTGTACTGATGACTACCTGCAAGTATCATCAAGATTGGATGAAAAAATGTTTGCTGAGATTTCCGGAAACTTGTAGTTTTTTGCAAGCTTGGCAACCCCTTTCAATGAAAGTGATTCTTGTCAGTCTCTGCTTGGGGATACTTCAATAGGACACAAACCATAGCGTTATATCTTGAAACTACATTATTGTGCCAAGTTTCAAAGAGCTAGCACAAACCGTGTTTGATTTAGAGTTCCGACTACATGTATCCATATAGGAGAAAACAGAGTGAAACCTAAACATGAAAACGGTTACAGAAAAGGAACGGTTTATCCTAGAAGAACGAAATTTGGTGAGCAAAGTGGGATTGGTCGGCAGATCTTTAAATGGAAGTATCATCAAGATTGGGTGAAAAAATGTTTGCTGAGATTTCCGGAAACTCGTAGTTTTTTGGAAGCTTGGCAACCCCTTTCAATGAAAGTGATTCTAGTCTGTCTATGCTTGGGGCTACTTCAATAGGACACAAACCATAGCGATAGAACTTGGAACTACATTATTGTGCCAAGTTTCAAAGAGCTAGCCCAAACCGTGTTTGATTTAGAGTTCCAACTACATGTATCCATATAGGAGAAAACAGAGTGAAACCTAAACATGAAAACGGTTACTGCAAAGGAACGGTTTAACCTAGAAGAACGAAATTTGGTGAGCCAAGTGGGATTGATCGGGAGATCATTAAATGGAAGTATCATCAAGATTGGGTGAAAAAATGTTTGCTGAGATTTCCGGAAACTCGTAGTTTTTTGAAAGCTTGGCAACCCCTTTCAATGAAAGTGATTCTCGTCAGTCTCTGCTTGGGGCTACTTCAATACGAAACAAACCATAGCGATAGAACTTGGAACTACATTATTGTGCCAAGTTTCAAAGAGCTAGCACAAACCGTGTTTGATTTAGAGTTCCAACTACATGTATCCATATAGGAGAAAACAGAGTGAAACCTAAACATGAAAACGGTTACTGCAAAGGAACGGTTTAACCTAGAAGAACGACATTTGGTGAGCCAAGTGGAATTGATCGGGAGATCATTAAATGGAAGTATCATCAAGATTGGGTGAAAAAATGTTTGCTGAGATTTCCGGAAACTCGTAGTTTTTTGGAAGCTTGGCAACCCCTTTCAATGAAAGTGATTCTCGTCAGTCTCTGCTTGGGGCTACTTCAATAGGACACAAACCATAGTGATAGAACTTGGAACTACATTATTGTGCGAAGTTTCAAAGAGCTAGCCTAAACCGTGTTTGATTTAGAGTTCCAAATACATGTATCCATATAGGAGAAAACAGAGTGAAACCTAAACCTGAAAACGGTTACTGCAAAGGAACGGTTTAACCTAGAAGAACGAAATTTGGTGAGCCAAGTGGGATTGGTCGGCTGATCATTCAATGGAGGTATCATCAAGATTGGGTGAAAAAATGTTTGCTGAGATTTCCGGAAACTCGTAGTTTTTTGGAAGCTTGGCAACCCCTTTCAATGAAAGTGATTCTCGTCAGTCTCTGCTTGGGGCTACTTCAATAGGACACAAACCATAGTGATAGAATTTGGAACTACATTATTGTGCCAAGTTTCATAGAGCTAGCGCAAACCGTGTTTGATTTAGAGTTCCAACTACATGTATCCATATAGGAGAAAACAGAGTGAAACCTAAACATGAAAACGGTTACTGCAAAGGAACGGTTTAACCTAGAAGAACGAAATTTGGTGAGCCAAGTGGGATTCGTGTACTGATGACTACCTGCAAGTATCATCAAGATTGGGTGAAAAAATGTTTGCTGAGATTTCCGGAAACTTGTAGTTTTTTGGAAGCTTGGCAACCCCTTTCAATGAAAGTGATTCTTGTGAGTCTCTGCTTGGGGATACTTCAATAGGACACAAACCATAGCGTTATATCTTGAAACTACATTATTGTGCCAAGTTTCAAAGAGCTAGCACAAACCGTGTTTGATTTAGAGTTCCGACTACATGTATCCATATAGGAGAAAACAGAGTGAAACCTAAACATGAAAATGGTTACAGAAAAGGAACGGTTTAACCTAGAAGAACGAAATTTGGTGAGCAAAGTGGGATTGGTCGGCAGATCTTTAAATGGAAGTATCATCAAGATTGGGTGAAAAAATGTTTGCTGAGATTTCCGGAAACTCGTAGTTTATTTGAAGCTTGGCAACCCCTTTCAATGAAAGTGATTCTAGTCTGTCTCTGCTTGGGGCTACTTCAATAGGACACAAACCATAGCGATAGAACTTGGAACTACATTATTGTGCCAAGTTTCAAAGAGCTAGCCCAAACCGTGTTTGATTTAGAGTTCCAACTACATGTATCCATATAGGAGAAAACAGAGTGAAACCTAAACATGAAAACGGTTACTGCAAAGGAACGGTTTAACCAAGAAGAACGAAATTTGGTGAGCCAAGTGTGATTGGTCGGCTGATCATTCAATGGAGGTATCATCAAGATTGGGTGAAAAAATGTTTGCTGAGATTTCCGGAAACTCGTAGTTTTTTGGAAGCTTGGCAACCCCTTTCAATGAAAGTGATTCTCGTCAGTCTCTGCTTGGGGCTACTTCAATAGGACACAAACCATAGCGATAGAACTTGGAACTACATTATTGTGCCAAGTTTCAAAGAGCTAGCCCAAACCGTGTTTGATTTAGAGTTCCAAATACATGTATCCATATAGGAGAAAACAGAGTGAAACCTAAACATGAAAACGGTTACTGCAAAGGAACGGTTTAACCTAGAAGAACGAAATTTGGTGAGCCAAGTGGGATTGATCGGGAGATCATTAAATGGAAGTATCATCAAGATTGGGTGAAAAAATGTTTGCTGAGATTTCCGGAAACTCGTAGTTTTTTCGAAGCTTGGCAACCCCTTTCAATGAAAGTGATTCTCGTCAGTCTCTGCTTGGGGCTACTTCTTAGGACACAAACCATAGCGATAGAACTTGGAACTACATTATTGTGCCAAGTTTCAAAGAGCTAGCACAAACCGTGTTTGATTTAGAGTTCCAACTACATGTATCCATATAGGAGAAAACAGAGTGAAACCTAAACATGAAAACGGTTACTGCAAAGGAACGGTTTAACCTAGAAGAACGAAATTTGGTGAGCCAAGTGGGATTGATCGGGAGATCATTAAATGGAAGTATCATCAAGATTGGGTGAAAAAATGTTTGCTGAGATTTCCGGAAACTCGTAGTTTTTTCGAAGCTTGGCAACCCCGTTCAATGAAAGTGATTCTAGTCAGTCTCTGCTTGGGGCTACGTCAATAGGACACAAATCATAGCGATAGAACTTGGAACTACATTATTGTGCCAAGTTTCAAAGAGCTAGCACAAACCGTGTTTGATTTAGAGTTCCAACTACATGTATCCATATAGGAGAAAACAGAGTGAAACCTAAACATGTAAACGGTTACTGCAAAGGAACGGTTTAACGTAGAAGAACGAAATTTGGTGAGCCAAGTTGGATTGGTCGGCAGATCATTAAGTGGAAGTATCATCAAGATTGGATGAAAAAAGGTTTGCTGAGATTTCCAGAAACTCGTAGTTTTTTCGAAGCTTGGCAACCCTTTTAATGAAAGTGATTCTAGTCATTCTCTGCTTGGGGCTACTTTAATAGTACACAAACCATAGCGATAGAACTTGGAACTACATTATTGTTTCAAGTTTCAAAGAGCTAGCCTAAACCGTGTTTGATTTAGAGTTCCAAATACATGTATCCATATAGGAGAAAACAGAGTGAAACCTAAACCTGAAAAAGGTTACTGCAAAGGAACGGTTTAACCTAGAAGAACGAAATTTGGTGAGCCAAGTGGGATTGGTCGGCTGATCATTCAATGGAGGTATCATCAAGATTGGGTGAAAAAATGTTTGCTGAGATTTCCGGAAACTCGTAGTTTTTTGGAAGCTTGGCAACCCCTTTCAATGAAAGTGATTCTCGTCAGTCTCTGCTTGGGGATACTTCAATAGGACACAAACCATAGCGTTATATCTTGAAACTACATTATTGTGCCAAGTTTCAAAGAGCTAGCACAAACCGTGTTTGATTTAGAGTTCCGACGACATGTATCCATATAGGAGAAAACAGAGTGAAACCTAAACATGAAAATGGTTACAGAAAAGGAACGGTTTAACCTAGAAGAACGAAATTTGGTGAGCAAAGTGGGATTGGTCGGCAGATCTTTAAATGGAAGTATCATCAAATTGGGTGAAAAAATGTTTGCTGATTTTCCGGAAACTCGTAGTTTTTTGGAAGCTTGGCAACCCCTTTCAATGAAAGTGATTCTAGTCTGTCTCTGCTTGGGGCTACTTCAATAGGACACAAACCATAGCGATAGAACTTGGAACTACATTATTGTGCCAAGTTTCAAAGAGCTAGCCCAAACCGTGTTTGATTTAGAGTTCCAACTACATGTATCCATATAGGAGAAAACAGAGTGAAACCTAAACATGAAAACGGTTACTGCAAAGGAACGGTTTAACCAAGAAGAACGAAATTTGGTGAGCCAAGTGTGATTGGTCGGCTGATCATTCAGTGGAGGTATCATCAAGATTGGGTGAAAAAATGTTTGCTGAGATTTCCGGAAACTCGTAGTTTTTTGGAAGCTTGGCAACCCCTTTCAATGAAAGTGATTCTAGTCAGTCTCTGCTTGGGGCTACTTCAATAGGACACAAACCATAGCGATAGAACTTGGAACTACATTATTGTGCCAAGTTTCAAAGAGCTAGCACAAACCGTGTTTGATTTAGAGTTCCAACTACATGTATCCATATAGGAGAAAACAGAGTGAAACCTAAACATGAAAACGGTTACTGCAAAGGAACGGTTTAACCTAGAAGAACGAAATTTGGTGAGCCAAGTGGGATTGATCGGGAGATCATTAAATGGAAGTATCATCAAGATTGGGTGAAAAAATGTTTGCTGAGATTTCCGGAAACTTGTACTTTTTTGGAAGCTTGGCAACCCCTTTCAATGAAAGTGATTCTCGTCAGTCTCTGCTTGGGGCTACTTCAATAGGACACAAACCATAGCGATAGAACTTGGAACTACATTATTGTGCCAAGTTTCAAAGAGCTAGCCCAAACCGTGTTTGATTTAGAGTTCCAACTACATGTATCCATATAGGAGAAAACAGAGTGAAACCTAAACATGAAAACGGTTACTGCAAAGGAACGGTTTAACCTAGAAGAACGAAATTTGGTGAGCCAAGTGGGATTGATCGGGAGATCATTAAATGGAAGTATCATCAAGATTGGGTGAAAAAATGTTTGCTGAGTTTTCCGGAAACTCGTAGTTTTTTGGAAGCTTGGCAACCCCTTTCAATGAAAGTGATTCTCGTCAGTCTCTGCTTGGGGCTACTTCAATAGGACACAAACCATAGCGATAGAACTTGGAACTACATTATTGTGCCAAGTTTCAAAGAGCTAGCACAAACCGTGTTTGATTTAGAGTTCCAACTACATGTATCCATATAGGAGAAAACAGAGTGAAACCTAAACATGAAAACGGTTACTGCAAAGGAACGGTTTAACCTAGAAGAACGAAATTTGGTGAGCCAAGTGGGATTGATCGGGAGATCATTAAATGGAAGTATCATCAAGATTGGGTGAAAAAATGTTTGCTGAGATTTCCGGAAACTCGTAGTTTTTTTGAAGCTTGGCAACCCCGTTCAATGAAAGTGATTCTAGTCAGTCTCTGCTTGGGGCTACGTCAATAGTACACAAACCATAGCGATAGAACTTGGAACTACATTATTGTGTCAAGTTTCAAAGAGCTAGCGCAAACCGTGTTTGATTTAGATTTCCAAATACATGTATCCATATAGGAGAAAACAGAGTGAAACCTAAACATGAAAACGGTTACTGCAAAGGAACGGTTTAACCTAGAAGAACGAAATTTGGTGAGCCAAGTGGGATTGGTCGGCTGATCATTCAATGGAGGTATCATCAAGATTGGGTGAAAAAATGTTTGCTGAGATTTCCGGAAACCCGTAGTTTTTTGGAAGCTTGGCAACAACTTTCAATGAAAGTGATTCTCGTCAGTCTCTGCTTGGGGCTACTTCAATAGGACACAAACCATAGCGTTATATCTTGAAACTACATTATTGTGCCAAGTTTCAAAGAGCTAGCACAAACCGTGTTTGATTTAGAGTTCCGACTACATGTATCCATATAGGAGAAAACAGAGTGAAACGTAAACATGTAAACGGTTACTGCAAAGGAACTGTTTAACCTAGAAGAACGAAATTTGGTGAGCCAAGTTGGATTGGTCGGCAGATCATTAAGTGGAAGTATCATCAAGATTGGGTGAAAAAATGTTTGCTGAGATTTCCAGAAACTCGTAGTTTTTTCGAAGCTTGGCAACCCTTTTAATGCAAGTGATTCTAGTCATTGTCTGCTTGGGGCTACTTTAATAGTACACAAACCATAGCGATAGAACTTGGAACTACATTATTGTGTCAAGTTTCAAAGAGCTAGCGCAAACCGTGTTTGATTTAGATTTCCAAATACATGTATCCATATAGGAGAAAACAGAGTGAAACCTAAACATGAAAACGGTTACAGAAAAGGAACGGTTTAACACAGAAGAACGAAATTTGGTGAGCAAAGTGGGATTGGTCCGCAGATCTTTAAATGGAAGTATCATCAAGATTGGGTGAAAAAATGTTTGCTGAGATTTCCGGAAACTCGTAGTTTTTTGGAAGCTTGGCAACCCCTTTCAATGAAAGTGATTCTAGTCTGTCTCTGCTTGGGGCTACTTCAATAGGACATAAACCATAGCGATAGAACTTGGAACTACATTATTGTGCCAAGTTTCAAAGAGCTAGCCCAAACCGTGTTTGATTTAGAGTTCCAACTACATGTATCCATATAGGAGAAAACAGAGTGAAACCTAAACATGAAAACGGTTACTACAAAGGAACGGTTTAACCAAGAAGAACGAAATTTGGTGAGCCAAGTGTGATTGGTCGGCTGATCATTAAATGTAGGTATCATCAAGATTGGGTGAAAAAATGTTTGCTGAGATTTCCGGAAACTCGTAGTTTTTTGGAAGCTTGGCAACCCCTTTCGATGAAAGTGATTCTCGTCAGTCTCTGCTTGGGGCTACTTCAATAGGACACAAACCATAGCGATAGAACTTGGAACTACATTATTTTGCCAAGTTTCAAAGAGCTAGCGCAAACCGTGTTTGATTTAGAGTTCCAACTACATGTATCCATATAGGAGAAAACAGAGTGAAACCTAAACATGAAAACGGTTACTGCAAAGGAACGGTTTAACCTAGAAGAACGAAATTTGGTGAGCCAAGTGGGATTGATCGGGAGATCATTAAATGGAAGTATCATCAAGATTGGGTGAAAAAATGTTTGCTGAGATATCCGGAAACTCGTAGTTTTTTGGAAGCTTGGCAACCCCTTTCAATGAAAGTGATTCTCGTCAGTCTCTGCTTGGGGCTACTTCAATAGGACACAAACCATAGCGATAGAACTTGGAACTACATTATTGTGCCAAGTTTCAAAGAGCTAGCACAAACCGTGTTTGATTTAGAGTTCCAACTACATGTATCCATATAGGAGAAAACAGAGTGAAACCTAAACATGAAAACGGTTACTGCAAAGGAACGGTTTAACCTAGAAGAACGAAATTTGGTGAGCCAAGTGGGATTGATCGGGAGATCATTAAATGGAAGTATCATCAAGATTGGGTGAAAAAATGTTTGCTGAGATTTCCGGAAACTCGTAGTTTTTTGGAAGCTTGGCAACCCCTTTCAATGAAAGTGATTCTCGTCAGTCTCTGCTTGGGGCTACTTCAATAGGACACAAACCATAGTGATAGAACTTGGAACTACATTATTGTGCCAAGTTTCAAAGAGCTAGCGCAAACCGTGTTTGATTTAGAGTTCCAAATACATGTATCCATATAGGAGAAAACAGAGTGAAACCTAAACATGAAAATGGTTACTGCAAAGGAATGGTTTAACCTAGAAGAACGAAATTTGGTGAGCCAAGTGCGATTGGTCGGCTGATCATTCACTGGAGGTATCATCAAGATTGGGTGAAAAAATGTTTGCTGAGATTTCTGGAAACTCGTAGTTTTTTGGAAGCTTGGCAACCCCTTTCAATGAAAGTGATTCTCGTCAGTCTCTGCTTGGGGCTACTTCAATAGGACACAAACCATAGTGATAGAACATGGAACTACATTATTGTGCCAAGTTTCAAAGAGCTAGCGCAAACCGTGTTTGATTTAGAATTCCGACTACATGTATCCATATAGGAGAAAACAGAGTGAAACCTAAACATGAAAACGGTTACTGCAAAGGAACGGTTTAACCTAGAAGAACGAAATTTGGTGAGCCAAGTGGGATTCGTGTACTGATCATTACCTGCAAGTATCATCAAGATTGGGTGAAAAATTGTTTGCTGAGATTTCCGGAAACTCCTAGTGTTTTGGAAGCTTGGCAACCCCTTTCAATGAAAGTGATTCTCGTCAGTCTCTGCTTGGGGCTAATTCAATAGGACACAAACCATCGCAATAGAACATGGAACTACATTCTTCTGCCAAGTTTAAAAGAGCTAGCACAAACCGTGTTTGATTTAGAGTTCCAAAAATATGTATCCATATAGGAGAAAACAGAGTGAAACCTAAACATGAAAACGGTTACATAAAAGGAACGGTTTAACCTAGAAGAACGAAATTTGGTGAGCAAAGTGGGATTGGTCGGCAGATCATTAAATGGAAGTATCATCAAGATTGGGTGAAAAAATGTTTGCTGAGATTTCCGGAAACTCGTAGTTTTTTGGAAGCTTGGCAACCCCTTTCAATGAAAGTGATTCTAGTCTGTCTCTGCTTGGGGCTACTTCAATAGGACACAATCCATAGCGATAGAACTTGGAACTATATTATTGTGCCAAGTTTCAAAGAGCTAGCCCAGACCGTGTTTGATTAGAGTTCCAACTACATGTATCCATATAGGAGAAAACAGAGTGAAACCTAAACATGAAAACGGTTACTGCAAAGGAACGGTTTAACCAAGAAGAACGAAATTTGGTGAGCCAGTGTGATTGGTCGGCTGATCATTAAATGTAGGTATCATCAAGATTGGGTGAAAAAATGTTTGCTGAGATTTCCGGAAACTCGTGTTTTTTGGAAGCTTGGCAACCCCTTTCAATGAAAGTGATTCTCGTCAGTCTCTGCTTGGGGCTACTTCAATAGGACACAAACCATAGTGATAGAACTTGGAACTACATTATTGTGCCAAGTTTCAAAGAGCTAGCACAAACCGTGTTTGATTTAGAGTTCCAAATACATGTATCCATATAGGAGAAAACAGAGTGAAACCTAAACATGAAACGGTTACTGCAAAGGAACGGTTTAACCAAGAAGAACGAAATTTGGTGAGCCAAGTGTGATTGGTGGGCTGATCATTAAATGTAGGTATCATCAAGATTGGGTGAAAAAATGTTTGCTGAGATTTCCGGAAACTCGTAGTTTTTTCGAAGCTTGGCAACCCTTTTAATGAAAGTGATTCTAGTCATTCTCTGCTTGGGGCTACTTTAATAGGACACAAACCATAGCGATAGAACTTGGAACTACATTATTGTGTCAAGTTTCAAAGAGCTAGCCTAAACCGTGTTTGATTTAGAGTTCCAAATACATGTATCCATATAGGAGAAAACAGAGTGAAACCTAAACATGAAAACGGTTACTGCAAAGGAACGGTTTAACCTAGAAGAACGAAAATTGGTGAGCCAAGTGGGATTGGTCGGCTGATCATTCAATGTAGGTATCATCAAGATTGGGTGAAAAAATGTTTGCTGAGATTTCCGGAAACTCGTAGTTTTTTGGAAGCTTGGCAACCCCTTTCAATGAAAGTGATTCTCGTCAGTCTCTGCTTGGGGCTACTTCAATAGGACACAAACCATAGTGATAGAACTTGGAACTACATTATTGTGCCAAGTTTCAAAGAGCTAGCCGAAACCGTGTTTGATTTAGAGTTCCAACTACATGTATCCATATAGGAGAAAACAGAGTGAAACCTAAACATGAAAACGGTTACTGCAAAGGAACGGTTTAACCTAGAAGAACGAAATTTGGTGAGCCAAGTGGGATTCGTGTACTGATCATTACCTGCAAGTATCATCAAGATTGGGTGAAAAATTGTTTGCTGAGATTTCCGGAAACTCCTAGTGTTTTGGAAGCTTGGCAACCCCTTTCAATGAAAGTGATTCTCGTCAGTCTCTGCTTGGGGCTAATTCAATAGGACACAAACCATCGCATAGAACATGAACTACATTCTTCTGCCAAGTTTAAAAAGAGCTAGCACAAACCGTGTTTGATTTAGAGTTCCAAAAATATGTATCCATATAGGAGAAAACAGAGTGAAACCTAAACATGAAAACGGTTACATAAAAGGAACGGTTTAACCTAGAAGAACGAAATTTGGTGAGCAAAGTGGGATTGGTCGGCAGATCATTAAATGGAAGTATCATCAAGATTGGGTGAAAAAATGTTTGCTGAGATTTCCGGAAACTCGTAGTTTTTTGGAAGCTTGGCAACCCCTTTCAATGAAAGTGATTCTAGTCTGTCTCTGCTTGGGGCTACTTCAATAGGACACAATCCATAGCGATAGAACTTGGAACTACATTATTGTGCCAAGTTTCAAAGAGCTAGCCCAAACCGTGTTTGATTTAGAGTTCCAACTACATATATCCATATAGGAGAAAACAGAGTGAAACCTAAACATGAAAACGGTTTCTGCAAAGGAACGGTTTAACCAAGGAAGAACGAAATTTGGTGAGCCAAGTGTGATTGGTCGGCTGATCATTAAATGTAGGTATCATCAAGATTGGGTGAAAAAATGTTTGCTGAGATTTCCGGAAACTCGTAGTTTTTTGGAAGCTTGGGCAACCCCTTTCAATGAAAGTGATTCTCGTCAGTCTCTGCTTGGGGCTACTTCAATAGGACACAAACCATAGTGATAGAACTTGGAACTACATTATTGTGCCAAGTTTCAAAGAGCTAGCACAAACCGTGTTTGATTTAGAGTTCCAACTACATGTATCCATATAGGAGAAAACAGAGTGAAACCTAAACATGAAAACGGTTACTGCAAAGGAACGGTTTAACCAAGAAGAACGAAATTTGGTGAGCCAAGTGTGATTGGTGGGCTGATCATTAAATGTAGGTATCATCAAGATTGGGTGAAAAAATGTTTGCTCAGATTTCCGGAAACTCGTAGTTTTTTGGAAACTTGGCAACCCCTTTCAATGAAAGTGATTCTCCTCAGTCTCTGCTTGGGGCTACTTCAATAGGACACAAACCATAGCGATAGAACTTGGAACTACATTATTGTGCCAAGTTTCAAAGAGCTAGCACAAACCGTGTTTGATTTAGAGTTCCCAACTACATGTATCCATATAGGAGAAAACAGAGTGAAACCTAAACATGAAAACGGTTACTGCAAAGGAACGGTTTAACCTAGAAGAACGAAATTTGGTGAGCCAAGTGGGATTGGTCGGCAGATCATTAAGTGGAAGTATCATCAAGATTGGGTGAAAAAATGTTTGCTGAGATTTCCGGAAACTCGTAGTTTTTTCGAAGCTTGGCAACCCTTTTAATGAAAGTGATTCTAGTCATTCTCTGCTTGGGGCTACTTTAATAGGACACAAAACCATAGCGATAGAACTTGGAACTACATTATTGTGTCAAGTTTCAAAGAGCTAGCCTAAACCGTGTTTGATTTAGAGTTCCAAATACATGTATCCATATAGGAGAAAACAGAGTGAAACCTAAACATGAAAACGGTTACTGCAAAGGAACGGTTTAACCTAGAAGAACGAAAAATTGGTGAGCCAAGTGGGATTGGTCGGCTGATCATTCAATGTAGGTATCATCAAGATTGGGTGAAAAAATGTTTGCTGAGATTTCGGAAACTCGTAGTTTTTTGGAAGCTTGGCAACCCCTTTCAATGAAAGTGATTCTCGTCAGTCTCTGCTTGGGGCTACTTCAATAGACACAAACCATAGTGATAGAACTTGGAACTACATTATTGTGCCAAGTTTCAAAGAGCTAGCCGAAACCGTGTTTGATTTAGAGTTCCAACTACATGTATCCATATAGGAGAAAACAGAGTGAAACCTAAACATGAAAACGGTTACTGCAAAGGAACGGTTTAACCTAGAAGAACGAAATTTGGTGAGCCAAGTGGGATTCGTGTACTGATCATTACCTGCAAGTATCATCAAGATTGGGTGAAAAATTGTTTGCTGAGATTTCCGGAAACTCCTAGTGTTTTGGAAGCTTGGCAACCCCTTTCAATGAAAAGTGATTCTCGTCAGTCTCTGCTTGGGGCTAATTCAATAGGACACAAACCATCGCAATAGAACATGGAACTACATTCTTCTGCCAAGTTTAAAAGAGCTAGCACAAACCGTGTTTGATTTAGAGTTCCAAAAATATGTATCCATATAGGAGAAAACAGAGTGAAACCTAAACATGAAAACGGTTACATAAAAGGAACGGTTTAACCTAGAAGAACGAAATTTGGTGAGCAAAGTGGGATTGGTCGGCAGATCATTAAATGGAAGTATCATCAAGATTGGGTGAAAAAATGTTTGCTGAGATTTCCGGAAACTCGTAGTTTTTTGGAAGCTTGGCAACCCCTTTCAATGAAAGTGATTCTAGTCTGTCTCTGCTTGGGGCTACTTCAATAGGACACAATCCATAGCGATAGAACTTGGAACTACATTATTGTGCCAAGTTTCAAAGAGCTAGCCCAAACCGTGTTTGATTTAGAGTTCCAACTACATATATCCATATAGGAGAAAACAGAGTGAAACCTAAACATGAAAACGGTTTCTGCAAAGGAACGGTTTTAACCAAGAAGAACGAAATTTGGTGAGCCAAGTGTGATTGGTCGGCTGATCATTAAATGTAGGTATCATCAAGATTGGGTGAAAAAATGTTTGCTGAGATTTCCGGAAACTCGTAGTTTTTTGGAAGCTTGGCAACCCCTTTCAATGAAAGTGATTCTCGTCAGTCTCTGCTTGGGGCTACTTCAATAGGACACAAACCATAGTGATAGAACTTGGAACTACATTATTGTGCCAAGTTTCAAAGAGCTAGCACAAACCGTGTTTGATTTAGAGTTCCAACTACATGTATCCATATAGGAGAAAACAGAGTGAAACCTAAACATGAAAACGGTTACTGCAAAGGAACGGTTTAACCAAGAAGAACGAAATTTGGTGAGCCAAGTGTGATTGGTGGGCTGATCATTAAATGTAGGTATCATCAAGATTGGGTGAAAAAATGTTTGCTCAGATTTCCGGAAACTCGTAGTTTTTTGGAAACTTGGCAACCCCTTTCAATGAAAGTGATTCTCCTCAGTCTCTGCTTGGGGCTACTTCAATAGGACACAAACCATAGCGATAGAACTTGGAACTACATTATTGTGCCAAGTTTCAAAGAGCTAGCACAAACCGTGTTTGATTTAGAGTTCCAACTACATGTATCCATATAGGAGAAAACAGAGTGAAACCTAAACATGAAAACGGTTACTGCAAAGGAACGGTTTAACCTAGAAGAACGAAATTTGGTGAGCCAAGTGGGATTGGTCGGCAGATCATTAAGTGGAAGTATCATCAAGATTGGGTGAAAAAATGTTTGCTGAGATTTCCGGAAACTCGTAGTTTTTTCGAAGCTTGGCAACCCTTTTAATGAAAGTGATTCTAGTCATTCTCTGCTTGGGGCTACTTTAATAGGACACAAACCATAGCGATAGAACTTGGAACTACATTATTGTGTCAAGTTTCAAAGAGCTAGCCTAAACCGTGTTTGATTTAGAGTTCCAAATACATGTATCCATATAGGAGAAAACAGAGTGAAACCTAAACATGAAAACGGTTACTGCAAAGGAACGGTTTAACCTAGAAGAACGAAAATTGGTGAGCCAAGTGGGATTGGTCGGCTGATCATTCAATGTAGGTATCATCAAGATTGGGTGAAAAAATGTTTGCTGAGATTTCAGTAAACTCGTAGTTTTTTGGAAGCTTGGCAACCCCTTTCAATGAAAGTGATTCTCGTCAGTCTGCTTGGGGCTACTTCAATAGGACACAAACCATAGCGTTATATCTTGAAACTACATTATTGTGCCAAGTTTCAAAGAGCTAGCCCAAACCGTGTTTGATTTAGAGTTCCAACTACATGTATCCATATAGGAGAAAACAGAGTGAAACCTAAACATGAAAACGGTTACTGCAAAGGAACGGTTTAACCTAGAAGAACGAAATTTGGTGAGCCAAGTGGGATTCGTGTACTGATGACTGCCTGCAAGTATCATCAAGATTGGGTGAAAAAATGTTTGCTGAGATTTCCGGAAACTTGTAGTTTTTTGGAAGCTTGGCAACCCCTTTCAATGAAAGTGATTCTCGTCAGTCTCTGCTTGGGGCTACTTCAATAGGACACAAACCATAGCGATATATCTTGAAACTACATTCTTGTGCCATGTTTCAAAGAGCTAGCTCAAACCGTGTTTGATTTTGAGTTCCGACTACATGTATCCATATAGGAGAAAACAGAGTGAAACCTAAACATGAAAACGGTTACTGCAAAGGAACGGTTTAACCTAGAAGAACGAAATTTGGTGAGCCAAGTGGGATTGGTCGGCAGATCATTAAATGGAAGTATCATCAAGATTGGGTGAAAAAATGTTTGCTGAGATTTCCGGAAACTTGTAGTTTTTTGGTAGCTTGGCAACCCCTTTCAATGAAAGTGATTCTCCTCAGTCTCTCCTTGGGGCTACTTCAATAGGACACAAACCATCGCGATATATCTTGAGACTACATTATTGTGCCAAGTTTCAAAGAGCTAGCACAAACCGTGTTTGATTTTGAGTTCCGACTACATGTATCCATATAGGAGAAAACAGAGTGAAACCTAAACATGAAAACGGTTACTGCAAAGGAACGGTTTAACCTAGAAGAACTAAATTTGGTGAGCCAAGTGGGATTGGTCGGCAGATCATTAAATGGAAGTATCATCAAGATAGGGTGAAAAAATGTTTGCTGAGATTTCCGGAAACTTGTAGTTTTTTGGAAGCTTGGCAACCCCTTTCAATGAAAGTGATTCTCGTCAGTCTCTGCTTGGGGCTACTTCAATAGGACACAAACCATAGCGATATGTCTTGAGACTACATTATTGTGCCAAGTTTCAAAGAGCTAGCCCAAACCGTGTTTGATTTAGAGTTCCGACTACATGTATCCATATAGGAGAAAACAGAGTGAAACCTAAACATGAAAACGGTTACTGCAAAGGAACGGTTTAACCAAGAAGAACGAAATTTGGTGAGCCAAGTGTGATTGGTCGGCTGATCATTAAATGTAGGTATCATCAAGATTGGGTGAAAAAATGTTTGCTGAGATTTCCCGAAACTCGAAGTTTTTTGGAACCTTGGCAACCCCTTTCAATGAAAGTGATTCTCCTCAGTCTCTGCATGGGGCTACTTCAATAGGACACAAACCATAGCGATAGAACATGGAACTACATTATTGTGCCAACTTTCAAAGAGGTAGCCCAAACCGTGTTTGATTTAGAGTTCCAACTACATGTATCCATATAGGAGAAAACAGAGTGAAACCTAAACAAGAAAACGGTTACTGCAAAGGAACGGTTTAACATAGAAGAACGAAATTTGGTGAGCCAAGTGGGATTGGTCGGCTGATGATTAAATGGAGGTATCATCAATATTGGGTGTAAAAAATGTTTGCTGAGATTTCCGGAAACTCATAGTTTTTTCGAAGCTTGGCAACCCCTTTCAATGAAAGAGATTCTCGTCAGTCACTGCTTGGGGCTACTTCAATAGGACACAAACCATAGTGATAGAACTTGGAACTACATTATTGGGCCAAGTTTCAAAGAGCTAGCACAAACCGTGTTTGATTTAGCGTTCCAACTACATGTGTCCATGTAGGAGAAAACAGAGTGAAACCCAAACATGAAAACGGGTACTGCAAAGGAACGGTTTAACCTAGAAGAACGAAATTTGGTGAGCCAAGTGGGATTCGTGTACTGATGACTACCTGCAAGTATCATCAAGATTGGGTGAAAAAATGTTTGCTGAGATATCCGGAAACATGTAGTTTTTTGGAAGCTTGGCAACCCCTTTCAATGAAAGTGATTCTCGTAAGTCTCTGCTTGGGCCTCTTCAATAGGGCACAAACCATAGCGATATATCTTGAAACTACATTATTGTACCAAGTTTAAAAGAGCTAGCACAAACCGTGTTTGATTTAGAGTTCCGAATACATGTATCCATATAGGAGAAAACAGAGTGAAACCTAAACATGAAAATGGTTACTGCAAAGGAACGGTTTAACGTAGAAGAACGAAATTTGGTGAGCCAAGTGGGATTCGTGTACTGATCATTACCTTTAAGTATCATCAAGATTGTGTGAAAAAATGTTTGCTGAGATTTCCGGAAACTTGTAGTTGTTTGGAAGCTTGGCAACCCCTTTCAATGAATGTGATTCTCGTCAGTCTCTGCTTGGGGCTACTTCAATAGGACACAAACCATAGCGATAGAACTTGGAACTACATTATTGTGCCAAGTTTCAAAGAGCTAGCACAAACCACGTTTGATTTAGAGTTCCAACTACATGTATCCATATAGGAGAAAACAGAGTGAAATGTAAACATGAAAAGGGTTACTGCAAAGGAACGGTTTAACCTAGAAGAACGAAATTTGGTGAGCCAAGTGGGATTCGTGTACTGATGTCTACCTGCAAGTATCATCAAGATTGGGTGAAAAAATGTTTGCTGAGATTACCGGAAACTTGTAGTTTTTTGGAAGCTTGGCAACCCCTTTCAATGAAAGTGATTCTCGTCAGTCTCTGCTTGGGGCTACTTCAATAGGACACAAACCATAGTGATATATCTTGAAACTACATTAATGTGCCAAGTTTCAAAGAGCTAGCACAAACCGTGTTTGATTTTGAGTTCCGACTACATGTATCCATATAGGAGAAAACAGAGTGAAACCTAAACATGAAAACGGTTACTGCAAAGGAACAGTTTAACCTAGAAGAACTAAATTTGGTGAGCCAAGTGGGATTGGTCGGCAGATCATTAAATGGAAGTATCATCAAGATTGGGTGAAAAAATGTTTGCTGAGATTTCCGGAAACTTGTAGTTTTTTGGAAGCTTGGCAACCCCTTTCAATGGAAGTGATTCTCGTCAGTCTCTGCTTGGGGCTACTTCAATAGGACACAAACCATAGCGATATGTCTTGAGACTACATTATTGTGCGAAGTTTCAAAGAGCTAGCCCAAACCGTGTTTGATTTAGAGTTCCGACTACATGTATCCATATAGGAGAAAACAGAGTGAAACCTAAACATGAAAACGGTTACTGCAAAGGAACGGTTTAACCAAGAAGAACGAAATTTGGTGATCCAAGTGTGATTGGTCGGCTGATCATTCAATGTAGGTATCATCAAGATTGGGTGAAAAAATGTTTGCTGAGATTTCCCGAAACTCGAAGTTTTTTGGAACCTTGGCAATCCCTTTCAATGAAAGTGATTCTCCTCAGTCTCTGCATAGGGCTACTTCAATAGGACACAAACCATAGCGATAGAACATGGAACTACATTATTGTGCCAACTTTCAAAGAGGTAGCCCAAACCGTGTTTGATTTAGAGTTCCAACTACATGTATCCATATAGGAGAAAACAGAGTGAAACCTAAACATGAAAACGGTTACTGCAAAGGAACGGTTTAACCTAGAAGAACGAAATTTGGTGAGCCAAGTGGGATTGGTCGGCTGATGATTAAATGGAGGTATCATCAAGATTGGGTGAAAAAATGTTTGCTGAGATTTCCGGAAACTTGTAGTTTTTTGGAAGCTTGGCAACCCCTTTCAATGAAAGTGATTCTCGTCAGTCTCTGCTTGGGGCTACTTCAATAGGACACAAACCATAGCGATATATCTTGAAACTACATTCTTGTGCCATGTTTCAAAGAGCTAGCCCAAACCGTGTTTGATTTTGAGTTCCGACTACACGTATCCATATAGGAGAAAACAGAGTGAAACCTAAACATGAAAACGGTTACTGCAAAGGAACGGTTTAACCTAGAAGAACGAAATTTGGTGAACCAAGTGGGATTGGTCGGCAGATCATTAAATGGAGGTATCATCAAGATTGGGTGAAAAAATGTTTGCTGAGATTTCCGGAAACTTGTAGTTTTTTGGTAGCTTGGCAACCCCTTTCAATGAAATGATTCTCCTCAGTCTCTCCTTGGGGCTACTTCAATAGGACACAAACCATCGCGATATATCTTGAGACTACATTATTGTGCCAAGTTTCAAAGAGCTAGCCCAAACCGTGTTTGATTTAGTTTCCGACTACATGTATCCATATAGGAGAAAACAGAGTGAAACCTAAACATGAAAACGGTTACTGCAAAGGAACGGTTTAACCTAGAAGAACGAAATTTGGTGAGTCATGTGGGATTCGTGTACTGATCATTACGTGCAAGTATCATCAAGATTGTTTGAAAAAATGTTTGCTGAGATTTCCGGAAACTAGTAGTTGTTTGGAAGCTTGGCAACCCCTTTCAATGAAAGTGATTCTCATCAGTCTCTGCTTGGGGCTAATTCAATAGGACACAAACCATAGCAATAGAACCTGGAACTACATTCTTCTGCCAAGTTTAAAACAGCTAGCACAAACCGTGTTTGATTTAGAGTTCCAACAATATGTATCCATATAGGAGAAAACAGAGTGAAACCTAAACATGAAAACGGTTACTGCAAAGGAACGGTTTAACCCAGAAGAACGAAATTTGGTGAGCCAAGTGGGATTGGTCGGCTGATCATTCAATGGAGGTATCATCAAGATTGGGTGAAAAAATGTTTGCTGAGATTTCCGGAAACTCGTAGTTTTTTGGAAGCTTGGCAACCCCTTTAAATGAAAGTGATGCTCGTCAGTCTCTGCTTGGGGCTACTTCAATAGGACACAAACCATAGTGATAGAACTTTGAACTACATTATTGTGCCAAGTTTCAAAGAGCTAGCGCAAACCGTGTTTGATTTAGAGTTCCAACTACATGTATCCATATAGGAGAAAACAGAGTGAAACCTAAACATGAAAACGGTTACTGCAAAGGAACGGTTTAACCCCGAAGAATGAAATTTGGTGAGCCAAGTGGGATTCGTGTACTGATGACTACCTGCAAGTATAATCAAGATTGGGTGAAAAAATGTTTGCTGAGATTTCCGGAAACTTGTAGTTTTTTGGAAGCTTGGCAACCCCTTTCAATGAAAGTGATTCTCGTCAGTCTCTGCTTGGGGCTACTTCAATAGGACACAAACCATAGTGATATATCTTGAAACTACATTATTGTGCCAAGTTTCAAAGAGCTAGCACAAACCGTGTTTGATTTTGAGTTCCGACTACATGTATCCATATAGGAGAAAACAGAGTGAAACCTAAACATGAAAACGGTTACTGCAAAGGAACGGTTTAACCTAGAAGAACTAAATTTGGTGAGCCAAGTGGGATTGGTCGGCAGATCATTAAATGGAAGTATCATCAAGATTGGGTGAAAAAATGTTTGCTGAGATTTCCGGAAACTCGTAGTTTTTTCGAAGCTTGGCAACCCTTTTAATGAAAGTGATTCTAGTCAGTCTCTGCTTGGGGCTACTTCAATAGGACACAAACCATAGTGATAGAACTTGGAACTACATTATTGTACCAAGTTTCAAAGAGCTAGCACAAACCGTGTTTGATTTAGAGTTCCAACTACAGGTATCCATATAGGAGAAAACAGAGTGAAACCTAAACATGAAAACTGTTACTGCAAAGGAACGGTTTAACCTAGAAGAACGAAATTTGGTGAGCCAAGTGGGATTCGTGTACTGATGACTACCTGAAAGTATCATCAAGATTGGGTGAAAAAATGTTTGCTGAGATTTCCGGAAACTTGTAGTTTTTTGGAAGCTTGGCAACCCCTTTCAATGAAAGTGATTCTCGTCAGTCTCTGCTTGGGGCTACTTCAATAGGACACAAACCATAGCGATATATCTTGAAACTACATTATTGTACCAAGTTTCAAAGAGCTAGCCCAAACCGTGTTTGATTTAGAGTTCGGACTACATGTATCCATATAGGAGAAAACAGAGTGAAAACTAAAAATGAAAACGGTTACTGCAAAGGAACGGTTTAACCTAGAAGAACGAAATTTGGTGAGCCAAGTGGGATTCGTGTACTGATCATTACCTGCAAGTATCATCAAGAATGTGTGAAAAAACGTTTGCTGAGATTTCCGGAAACTTGTAGTTTTTTGGAAGCTTGGCAACCCCTTTCAATGAAAGTGATTCTCGCAGTCTCTGCTTGGGGCTACTTCAATAGGACACAAACCATAGCGATAGAACATGGAACTACATTATTGTGCCAACTTTCAAAGAGGTAGCCCAAACCGTGTTTGATTTAGAGTTCCAACTACATGTATCCATATAGGAGAAAACAGAGTGAAACCTAAACAAGAAAACGGTTACTGCAAAGGAACGGTTTAACATAGAAGAACGAAATTTGGTGAGCCAAGTGGGATTGGTCGGCAGATCATTAAATGGAAGTATCATCAAGATTGGGTGAAAAAATGTTTGCTGAGATTTCCGGAAACTTGTAGTTTTTTGGAAGCTTGGCAACCCCTTTCAATGAAAGTGATTCTCCTCAGTCTCTGCATGGGGCTACTTCAATAGGACACAAACCATAGCGATAGAACATGAAACTACATTATTGTGCCAACTTTCAAAGAGGTAGCCCAAACCGTGTTTGATTTAGAGTTCCAACTACATGTATCCATATAGGAGAAAACAGAGTGAAACCTAAACATGAAAACGGTTACTGCAAAGGAACGGTTTAAACTAGAAGAACGAAATTTGGTGAGCCAAGTGGGATTGGTCGGCTGATGATTAAATGCAGGTATCATCAATATTGGGTGAAAAAAATGTTTGCTGAGATTTCCGGAAACTCATAGTTTTTTCCAAGCCTGGCAACCCCTTTCAATGAAAGAGATTCTCGTCAGTCACTGCTTGGGGCTACTTCAATAGGACACAAACCATAGTGATAGAAGTTGGAACTACATTATTGTGCCAAGTTTCAAAGAGCTAGCACAAACCGTGTATGATTTAGAGTTCCAACTACATGTATCCATATAGGAGAAAACAGAGTGAAACCTAAACATGAAAACGGTTACTGCAAAGGAACTGTTTAACCTAGAAGAACGAAATTTGGTGAGCCAAGTGGGATTCGTGTACTGATGACTACCTGCAAGTATCATCAAGATTGGGTGAAAAAATGTTTGCTGAGATTTCCGGAAACTTGTAGTTTTTTGGAAGCTTGGCGACCCCTTTCAATGAAATGATTCTCGTCAGTCTCTGCTTGGGGCTACTTCAATAGGACACAAACCATCGCGATATATCTTGAGACTACATTATTGTGCCAAGTTTCAAAGAGCTAGCCCAAACCGTGTTTGATTTAGAGTTCCGACTACATGTATCCATATAGGAGAAAACAGAGTGAAACCTAAACATGAAAACGGTTACTGCAAAGGAACGGTTTAACCTAGAAGAACGAAATTTGGTGAGTCATGTGGGATTCGTGTACTGATCATTACGTGCAAGTATCATCAAGATTGTTTGAAAAAATGTTTGCTGAGATTTCTGGAAACTAGTAGTTGTTTGGAAGCTTGGCAACCCCTTTCAATGAAAGTGATTCTCGTCAGTATCTGCTTGGGTCTAATTCAATAGGACACAAACCATAGCAATAGAACATGGAACTACATTCTTCTGCCAAGTTTAAAACGGCTAGCACAAACCGTGTTTGATTTAGAGTTCCAACAATATGTATCCAAATAGGAGAAAACAGAGTGAAACCTAAACATGAAAACGGTTACTGCAAAGGAACGGTTTAACCTAGAAGAACGAAATTTGGTGAGCCAAGTGGGATTGGTCGGCTGATCATTCAATGGAGGTATCATCAAGATTGGGTGAAAAATGTTTGCTGAGATTTCCGGAAACTCGTAGTTTTTGGAAGCTTGGCAACCCCTTTCAATGAAAGTGATTCTCGTCAGTCTCTGCTTGGGGCTACTTCAATAGGACACAAACCATAGTGATAGAACTTGGAACTACATTATTGTGCCAAGTTTCAAAGAGCTAGCGCAAACCGTGTTTGATTTAGAGTTCCAACTACATGTATCCATATAGGAAAAAACAGAGTGAAACCTAAACATGAAAACGGTTACTGCAAAGAACGGTTTAACCCCGAAGAACGAAATTTGGTGAGCCAAGTGGGATTCGTGTACTGATGACTACCTGCAAGTATAATCAAGATTGGGTGAAAAAATGTTTGCTGAGATTTCCGGAAACTTGTAGTTTTTTGGAAGCTTGGCAACCCCTTTCAATGAAAGTGATTCTCGTCAGTCTCTGCTTGGGGCTACTTCAATAGGACACAAACCATAGCGATATATCTTGAAACTACATTCTTGTGCCATGTTTCAAAGAGCTAGCCCAAACCGTGTTTGATTTTGAGTTCCGACTACACGTATCCATATAGGAGAAAACAGAGTGAAACCTAAACATGAAAACGGTTACTGCAAAGGAACGGTTTAACCTAGAAGAACGAAATTTGGTGAACCAAGTGGGATTGGTCGGCAGATCATTAAATGGAGGTATCATCAAGATTGGGTGAAAAAATGTTTGCTGAGATTTCCGGAAACTCGTAGTTTTTTGGAAGCTTGGCAACCCCTTTCAATGAAAGAGATTCTCGTCAGTCACTGCTTGGGGCTACTTCAATAGGACACAAACCATAGTGATAGAACTTGGAACTACATTATTGGGCCAAGTTTCAAAGAGCTAGCACAACCGTGTTTGATTTAGAGTTCCAACTACATGTGTCCATGTAGGAAGAAACAGAGTGAAACCCAAACATGAAAACGGGTACTGCAAAGGAACGGTTTAACCTAGAAGAACGAAATTTGGTGAGCCAAGTGGGATTCCGTGTACTGATGACTACCTGCAAGTATCATCAAGATTGGGTGAAAAAATGTTTGCTGAGATATCCGGAAACATGTAGTTTTTTGGAAGCTTGGCAACCCCTTTCAATGAAAGTGATTCTCGTAAGTGTCTGCTTGGGCCTCTTCAATAGGCACAAACCATAGCGATATATCTTGAAACTACATTATTGTACCAAGTTTAAAAGAGCTAGCACAAACCGTGTTTGATTTAGAGTTCCGAATACATGTATCCATATAGGAGAAAACAGAGTGAAACCTAAACATGAAAATGGTTACTGCAAAGGAACGGTTTAACGTAGAAGAACGAAATTTGGTGAGCCAAGTGGGATTCGTGTACTGATCATTACCTTTAAGTATCATCAAGATTGTGTGAAAAAATGTTTGCTGAGATTTCCGGAAACTTGTAGTTGTTTGGAAGCTTGGCAACCCCTTTCAATGAATGTGATTCTCGTCAGTCTCTGCTTGGGGCTACTTCAATAGGACACAAACCATAGCGATAGAACTTGGAACTACATTATTGTGCCAAGTTTCAAAGAGCTAGCACAAACCACGTTTGATTTAGAGTTCCAACTACATGTATCCATATAGGAGAAAACAGAGTGAAATGTAAACATGAAAAGGGTTACTGCAAAGGAACGGTTTAACCTAGAAGAACGAAATTTGGTGAGCCAAGTGGGATTCGTGTACTGATGTCTACCTGCAAGTATCATCAAGATTGGGTGAAAAAATGTTTGCTGAGATTACCGGAAACTTGTAGTTTTTTGGAAGCTTGGCAACCCTTTCAATGAAAGTGATTCTCGTCAGTCTCTGCTTGGGCTACTTCAATAGGACACAAACCATAGTGATATATCTTGAAACTACATTAATGTGCCAAGTTTCAAAGAGCTAGCACAAACCGTGTTTGATTTTGAGTTCCTACTACATGTATCCATATAGGAGAAAACAGAGTGAAACCTAAACATGAAAACGGTTACTGCAAAGGAACAGTTTAACCTAGAAGAACTAAATTTGGTGAGCCAAGTGGGATTGGTCGGCAGATCATTAAATGGAAGTATCATCAAGATTGGGTGAAAAAATGTTTGCTGAGATTTCCGGAAACTTGTAGTTTTTTGGAAGCTTGGCAACCCCTTTCAATGAAAGTGATTCTCCTCAGTCTCTGCATAGGGCTACTTCAATAGGACACAAACCATAGCGATAGAACATGGAACTACATTATTGTGCCAACTTCAAAGAGGTAGCCCAAACCGTGTTTGATTTAGAGTTCCAACTACATGTATCCATATAGGAGAAAACAGAGTGAAACCTAAACATGAAAACGGTTACTGCAAAGGAACGGTTTAACCTAGAAGAACGAAATTTGGTGAGCCAAGTGGGATTGGTCGGCTGATGATTAAATGGGAGGTATCATCAAGATTGGGTGAAAAAATGTTTGCTGAGATTTCCGGAAACTTGTAGTTTTTTGGAAGCTTGGCAACCCCTTTCAATGAAAGTGATTCTCGTCAGTCTCTGCTTGGGGCTACTTCAATAGGACACAAACCATAGCGATATATCTTGAAACTACATTCTTGTGCCATGTTTCAAAGAGCTAGCCCAAACCGTGTTTGATTTTGAGTTCCGACTACACGTATCCATATAGGAGAAAACAGAGTGAAACCTAAACATGAAAACGGTTACTGCAAAGGAACGGTTTAACCTAGAAGAACGAAATTTGGTGAACCAAGTGGGATTGGTCGGCAGATCATTAAATGGAGGTATCATCAAGATTGGGTGAAAAAATGTTTGCTGAGATTTCCGGAAACTTGTAGTTTTTTGGTAGCTTGGCAACCCCTTTCAATGAAATGATTCTCCTCAGTCTCTCCTTGGGGCTACTTCAATAGGACACAAACCATCGCGATATATCTTGAGACTACATTATTGTGCCAAGTTTCAAAGAGCTAGCCCAAACCGTGTTTGATTTAGTTTCCGACTACATGTATCCATATAGGAGAAAACCAGAGTGAAACCTAAACATGAAAACGGTTACTGCAAAGGAACGGTTTAACCTAGAAGAAACGAAATTTGGTGAGTCATGTGGGATTCGTGTACTGATCATTACGTGCAAGTATCATCAAGATTGTTTGAAAAAATGTTTGCTGAGATTTTCCGGAAACTAGTAGTTGTTTGGAAGCTTGGCAACCCCTTTCAATGAAAGTGATTCTCATCAGTCTCTGCTTGGGGCTAATTCAATAGGACACAAACCATAGCAATAGAACCTGGAACTACATTCTTCTGCCAAGTTTAAAACAGCTAGCACAAACCGTGTTTGATTTAGAGTTCCAACAATATGTATCCATATAGGAGAAAACAGAGTGAAACCTAAACATGAAAACGGTTACTGCAAAGGAACGGTTTAACCCAGAAGAACGAAATTTGGTGAGCCAAGTGGGATTGGTCGGCTGATCATTCAATGGAGGTATCATCAAGATTGGGTGAAAAAATGTTTGCTGAGATTTCCGGAAACTCGTAGTTTTTTGGAAGCTTGGCAACCCCTTTAAATGAAAGTGATGCTCGTCAGTCTCTGCTTGGGGCTACTTCAATAGGACACAAACCATAGTGATAGAACTTGGAACTACATTATTGTGCCAAGTTCAAAGAGCCAGCGCAAACCGTGTTTGATTTAGAGTTCCAACTACATGTATCCATATAGGAGAAAACAGAGTGAAACCTAAACATGAAAACGGTT
Organism: Urocitellus parryii; assembly: GCF_045843805.1. Lineage (NCBI taxonomy): Eukaryota > Metazoa > Chordata > Mammalia > Rodentia > Sciuridae > Urocitellus > Urocitellus parryii. Next base: position 39,053 of record NW_027551803.1, read on the forward strand.
ACTGCAAAGGAACGGTTTAACCCCGAAGAACGAAATTTGGTGAGCCAAGTGGGATTCGTGTACTGATGACTACCTGCAAGTATAATCAAGATTGGGTGAAAAAATGTTTGCTGAGATTTCCGGAAACTTGTAGTTTTTTGGAAGCTTGGCAACCCTTTCAATGAAAGTGATTCTCGTCAGTCTCTGCTTGGGGCTACTTCAATAGGACACAAACCATAGTGATATATCTTGAAACTACATTATTGTGCCAAGTTTCAAAGAGCTAGCACAAACCGTGTTTGATTTTGAGTTCCGACTACATGTATCCATATAGGAGAAAACAGAGTGAAACCTAAACATGAAAACGGTTACTGCAAAGGAACGGTTTAACCTAGAAGAACTAAATTTGGTGAGCCAAGTGGGATTGGTCGGCAGATCATTAAATGGAAGTATCATCAAGATTGGGTGAAAAAATGTTTGCTGAGATTTCCGGAAACTCGTAGTTTTTTCGAAGCTTGGCAACCCTTTTAATGAAAGTGATTCTAGTCAGTCTCTGCTTGGGGCTACTTCAATAGGACACAAACCATAGTGATAGAACTTGGAACTACATTATTGTACCAAGTTTCAAAGAGCTAGCACAAACCGTGTTGATTTAGAGTTCCAACTACAGGTATCCATATAGGAGAAAACAGAGTGAAACCTAAACATGAAAACTGTTACTGCAAAGGAACGGTTTAACCTAGAAGAACGAAATTTGGTGAGCCAAGTGGGATTCGTGTACTGATGACTACCTGCAAGTATCATCAAGATTGGGTGAAAAAATGTTTGCTGAGATTTCCGGAAACTTGTAGTTTTTTGGAAGCTTGGCAACCCCTTTCAATGAAAGTGATTCTCGTCAGTCTCTGCTTGGGGCTACTTCAATAGGACACAAACCATAGCGATATATCTTGAAACTACATTATTGTACCAAGTTTCAAAGAGCTAGCCCAAACCGTGTTTGATTTAGAGTTCGGACTACATGTATCCATATAGGAGAAAACAGAGTGAAAACTAAAAATGAAAACGGTTACTGCAAAGGAACGGTTTAACCTAGAAGAACGAAATTTGGTGAGCCAAGTGGGATTCGTGTACTGATCATTACCTGCAAGTATCATCAAGAATGTGTGAAAAAACGTTTGCTGAGATTTCCGGAAACTTGTAGTTTTTTGGAAGCTTGGCAACCCTTTCAATGAAAGTGATTCTCGCAGTCTCTGCTTGGGGCTACTTCAATAGGACACAAACCATAGCGATATATCTTGAAACTACATTATTGTGCCAAGTTTCAAAGAGCTAGCACAAACCGTGTTTGATTTAGAGTTCCGACTACATGTATCCATATAGGAGAAAACAGAGTGAAACCTAAACATGAAAACGGTTACTGCAAAGGAACGGTTTAACCTAGAAGAACTAAATTTGGTGAGCCAAGTGGGATTGGTCGGCAGATCATTAAATGGAAGTATCATCAAGATTGGGTGAAAAAATGTTTGCTGAGATTTCCGGAAACTTGTAGTTTTTTGGAAGCTTGGCAACCCCTTTCAATGAAAGTGATTCTCCTCAGTCTCTGCATGGGGCTACTTCAATAGGACACAAACCATAGCGATAGAACATGAAACTACATTATTGTGCCAACTTTCAAAGAGGTAGCCCAAACCGTGTTTGATTTAGAGTTCCAACTACATGTATCCATATAGGAGAAAACAGAGTGAAACCTAAACATGAAAACGGTTACTGCAAAGGAACGGTTTAAACTAGAAGAACGAAATTTGGTGAGCCAAGTGGGATTGGTCGGCTGATGATTAAATGCAGGTATCATCAATATTGGGTGAAAAAAATGTTTGCTGAGATTTCCGGAAACTCATAGTTTTTTCCAAGCCTGGCAACCCCTTTCAATGAAAGAGATTCTCGTCAGTCACTGCTTGGGGCTACTTCAATTAGGACACAAACCATAGTGATAGAAGTTGGAACTACATTATTGTGCCAAGTTTCAAAGAGCTAGCACAAACCGTGTATGATTTAGAGTTCCAACTACATGTATCCATATAGGAGAAAACAGAGTGAAACCTAAACATGAAAACGGTTACTGCAAAGGAACTGTTTAACCTAGAAGAACGAAATTTGGTGAGCCAAGTGGGATTCGTGTACTGATGACTACCTGCAAGTATCATCAAGATTGGGTGAAAAAATGTTTGCTGAGATTTCCGGAAACTTGTAGTTTTTGGAAGCTTGGCAACCCCTTTCAATGAAATGATTCTCGTCAGTCTCTGCTTGGGGCTACTTCAATAGGACACAAACCATCGCGATATATCTTGAGACTACATTATTGTGCCAAGTTTCAAAGAGCTAGCCCAAACCGTGTTTGATTTAGAGTTCCGACTACATGTATCCATATAGGAGAAAACAGAGTGAAACCTAAACATGAAAACGGTTACTGCAAAGGAACGGTTTAACCTAGAAGAACGAAATTTGGTGAGTCATGTGGGATTCGTGTACTGATCATTACGTGCAAGTATCATCAAGATTGTTTGAAAAAATGTTTGCTGAGATTTCTGGAAACTAGTAGTTGTTTGGAAGCTTGGCAACCCCTTTCAATGAAAGTGATTCTCGTCAGTCTCTGCTTGGGTCTAATTCAATAGGACACAAACCATAGCAATAGAACATGGAACTACATTCTTCTGCCAAGTTTAAAAACGGCTAGCACAAACCGTGTTTGATTTAGAGTTCCAACAATATGTATCCAATAGGAGAAAACAGAGTGAAACCTAAACATGAAAACGGTTACTGCAAAGGAACGGTTTAACCTAGAAGAACGAAATTTGGTGAGCCAAGTGGGATTGGTCGGCTGATCATTCAATGGAGGTATCATCAAGATTGGGTGAAAAAATGTTTGCTGAGATTTCCGGAAACTCGTAGTTTTTTGGAAGCTTGGCAACCCCTTTCAATGAAAGTGATTCTCGTCAGTCTCTGCTTGGGGCTACTTCAATAGGACACAAACCATAGTGATAGAACTTGGAACTACATTATTGTGCCAAGTTTCAAAGAGCTAGCGCAAACCGTGTTTGATTTAGAGTTCCAACTACATGTATCCATATAGGAAAAAACAGAGTGAAACCTAAACATGAAAACGGTTACTGCAAAGGAACGGTTTAACCCCGAAGAACGAAATTTGGTGAGCCAAGTGGGATTCGTGTACTGATGACTACCTGCAAGTATAATCAAGATTGGGTGAAAAAATGTTTGCTGAGATTTCCGGAAACTTGTAGTTTTTTGGAAGCTTGGCAACCCCTTTCAATGAAAGTGATTCTCGTCAGTCTCTGCTTGGGGCTACTTCAATAGGACACAAACCATAGCGATATATCTTGAAACTACATTCTTGTGCCATGTTTCAAAGAGCTAGCCCAAACCGTGTTTGATTTTGAGTTCCGACTACACGTATCCATATAGGAGAAAACAGAGTGAAACCTAAACATGAAAACGGTTACTGCAAAGGAACGGTTTAACCTAGAAGAACGAAATTTGGTGAACCAAGTGGGATTGGTCGGCAGATCATTAAATGGAGTATCATCAAGATTGGGTGAAAAAATGTTTGCTGAGATTTCCGGAAACTTGTAGTTTTTTGGTAGCTTGGCAACCCCTTTCAATGAAATGATTCTCCTCAGTCTCTCCTTGGGGCTACTTCAATAGGACACAAACCATCGCGATATATCTTGAGACTACATTATTGTGCCAAGTTTCAAAGAGCTAGCCCAAACCGTGTTTGATTTAGTTTCCGACTACATGTATCCATATAGGAGAAAACAGAGTGAAACCTAAACATGAAAACGGTTACTGCAAAGGAACGGTTTAACCTAGAAGAACGAAATTTGGTGAGTCATGTGGGATTCGTGTACTGATCATTACGTGCAAGTATCATCAAGATTGTTTGAAAAAATGTTTGCTGAGATTTCCGGAAACTAGTAGTTGTTTGGAAGCTTGGCAACCCCTTTCAATGAAAGTGATTCTCATCAGTCTCTGCTTGGGGCTAATTCAATAGGACACAAACCATAGCAATAGAACCTGGAACTACATTCTTCTGCCAAGTTTAAAACAGCTAGCACAAACCGTGTTTGATTTAGAGTTCCAACAATATGTATCCATATAGGAGAAAACAGAGTGAAACCTAAACATGAAAACGGTTACTGCAAAGGAACGGTTTAACCTAGAAGAACGAAATTTGGTGAGCCAAGTGGGATTGGTCGGCTGATCATTCAATGGAGGTATCATCAAGATTGGGTGAAAAAATGTTTGCTGAGATTTCCGGAAACTCGTAGTTTTTTGGAAGCTTGGCAACCCCTTTAAATGAAAGTGATGCTAGTCAGTCTCTGCTTGGGGCTACTTCAATAGGACACAAACCATAGTGATAGAACTTGGAACTACATTATTGTGCCAAGTTTCAAAGAGCTAGCGCAAACCGTGTTTGATTTAGAGTTCCAACTACATGTATCCATATAGGAGAAAACAGAGTGAAACCTAAACATGAAAACGGTTACTGCAAAGGAACGGTTTAACCCCGAAGAACGAAATTTGGTGAGCCAAGTGGGATTCGTGTACTGATGACTACCTGCAAGTATAATCAAGATTGGGTGAAAAATGTTTGCTGAGATTTCCGGAAACTTGTAGTTTTTTGGAAGCTTGGCAACCCTTTCAATGAAAGTGATTCTCGTCAGTCTCTGCTTGGGGCTACTTCAATAGGACACAAACCATAGTGATATATCTTGAAACTACATTATTGTGCCAAGTTTCAAAGAGCTAGCACAAACCGTGTTTGATTTTGAGTTCCGACTACATGTATCCATATAGGAGAAAACAGAGTGAAACCTAAACATGAAAACGGTTACTGCAAAGGAACGGTTTAACCTAGAAGAACTAAATTTGGTGAGCCAAGTGGGATTGGTCGGCAGATCATTAAATGGAAGTATCATCAAGATTGGGTGAGAAAAAATGTTTGCTGAGATTTCCGGAAACTCGTAGTTTTTTGGAAGCTTGGCAACCCCTTTCAATGAAAGTGATTCTCGTCAGTCTCTGCTTGGGGCTACTTCAATAGGACACAAACCATAGTGATAGAACTTGGAACTACATTATTGTGCCAAGTTTCAAAGAGCTAGCGCAAACCGTGTTTGATTTAGAGTTCCAACTACATTTATCCATATAGGAGAAAACAGAGTGAAACCTAAACATGAAAACGGTTACTGCAAAGGAACGGTTTAACCTAGAAGAACGAAATTTGGTGAGCCAAGTGGGATTCGTGTACTGATAACTACCTGCAAGTATAATCAAGATTGGGTGAAAAAATGTTTGCTGAGACTTCCGGAAACTAGTAGTTTTTTGGAAGCTTGGCAACCCCTTTCAATGAAAGTGATTCTCGTTAGTCTCTGCTTGGGGCTACTTCAATAGGACACAAACCATAGTGATATATCTTGAAACTACATTATTGTGCCAAGTTTCAAAGAGCTAGCACAAACCGTGTTTGATTTAGAGTTCCGACTACATGTATCCATATAGGAGAAAACAGAGTGAAACCTAAACATGAAAACGGTTACTGCAAAGGAACGGTTTAACCTAGAAGAACGAAATTTGGTGAGCCAAGTGGGATTGGTCGGCAGATCATTAAATGGAAGTATCATCAAGATTGGGTGAAAAAATGTTTGCTGAGATTTCCGGAAACTTGTAGTTTTTTGGTAGCTTGGCAACCCCTTTCAATGAAATGATTCTCCTCAGTCTGTCCTTGGGGCTACTTCAATAGGACACAAACCATCGCGATATATCTTGAGACTACATTATTGTGCCAAGTTTCAAAGAGCTAGCCCAAACCGTGTTTGATTTAGAGTTCCGACTACATGTATCCATATAGGAGAAAACAGAGTGAAACCTAAACATGAAAACGGTTACTGCAAAGGAACGGTTTAACCTAGAAGAACGAAATTTGGTGAGTCATGTGGGATTCGTGTACTGATCATTACGTGCAAGTATCATCAAGATTGTTTGAAAAAATGTTTGCTGAGATTTCCGGAAACTAGTAGTTGTTTGGAAGCTTGGCAACCCCTTTCAATGAAAGTGATTCTCATCAGTCTCTGCTTGGGGCTAATTCAATAGGACACAAACCATAGCAATAGAACATGGAACTACATTCTTCTGCCAAGTTTAAAACAGCTAGCAAAAACCGTGTTTGATTTTGAGTTCCGACTACATGTATCCATATAGGAGAAAACAGAGTGAAACCTAAACATGAAAACGGTTACTGCAAAGGAACGGTTTAACCTAGAAGAACTAAATTTGGTGAGCCAAGTGGGATTGGTCGGCAGATCATTAAATGGAAGTATCATCAAGATTGGGTGAAAAAATGTTTGCTGAGATTTCCGGAAACTTGTAGTTTTTTGGAAGCTTGGCAACCCCTTTCAATGAAAGTGATTCTCGTCAGTCTCTGCTTGGGGCTACTTCAATAGGACACAAACCATAGCGATATGTCTTGAGACTACATTATTGTGCGACGTTTCAAAGAGCTAGCCCAAACCGTGTTTGATTTAGAGTTCCGAGTACATGTATCCATATAGGAGAAAACAGAGTGAAACCTAAACATGAAAACGGTTACTGCAAAGGAACGGTTTAACCAAGAAGAACGAAATTTGGTGAGCCAAGTGTGATTGGTCGGCTGATCATTAAATGTAGGTATCATCAAGATTGGGTGAAAAAATGTTTGCTGAGATTTCCCGAAACTCGAAGTTTTTTGGAACCTTGGCAACCCCTTTCAATGAAAGTGATTCTCCTCAGTCTCTGCATGGGGCTACTTCAATAGGACACAAACCATAGCGATAGAACATGGAACTACATTATTGTGCCAACTTTCAAAGAGGTAGCCCAAACCGTGTTTGATTTAGAGTTCCAACTACATGTATCTATATAGGAGAAAACAGAGTGAAACCTAAACATGAAAACGGTTACTGCAAAGGAACGGTTTAACCTAGAAGAACGAAATTTGGTGAGCCAAGTGGGATTGGTTGGCTGATGATTAAATGGAGGTATCATCAATATTGGGTGAAAAAAATGTTTGCTGAGATTTCCGGAAACTCATAGTTTTTTCGAAGCTTGGCAACCCCTTTCAATGAAAGAGATTCTCGTCAGTCACTGCATGGGGCTACTTCAATAGGACACAAACCATAGTGATAGAACTTGGAACTACATTATTGGGCCAAGTTTCAAAGAGCCAGCACAAACCGTTTTTGATTTAGAGTTCCAACTACATGTATCCATGTAGGAGAAAACAGAGTGAAACCCAAACATGAAAACGGGTACTGCAAAGGAACGGTTTAACCTAGAAGAACGAAATTTGGTGAGCCAAGTGGGATTCGTGTACTGATGACTACCTGCAAGTATAATCAAGATTGGGTGAAAAAATGTTTGCTGAGATTTCCGGAAACTTGTAGTTTTTTGGAAGCTTGGCAACCCCTTTCAATGAAAGTGATTCTCGTAAGTCTCTGCTTGGGCCTCTTCAATAGGGCACAAACCATAGCGATATATCTTGAAACTACATTATTGTACCAAGTTTAAAAGAGCTAGCACAAACCGTGTTTGATTTAGAGTTCCGACTACATGTATCCATATAGGAGAAAACAGAGTGAAACCTAAACATGAAAACGGTTACTGCAAAGGAACGGTTTAACGTAGAAGAACGAAATTTGGTGAGCCAAGTGGGATTCGTGTACTGATCATTACCTGCAAGTATCATCAAGATTGTGTGAAAAAATGTTTGCTGAGATTTCCGGAAACGTGTAGTTGTTTGGAAGCTTGGCAACCCCTTTCAATGAATGTGATTCTCGTCAGTCTCTGCTTGGGGCTACTTCAATAGGACACAAACCATAGCGATAGAACTTGGAACTACATTATTGTGCCAAGTTTCAAAGAGCTAGCACAAACCACGTTTGATTTAGAGTTCCAACTACATGTATCCATATAGGAGAAAACAGAGTGAAACGTAAACATGAAAAGGGTTACTGCAAAGGAACGGTTTAACCTAGAAGAACGAAATTTGGTGAGCCAAGTGGGATTCGTGTACTGATGTCTACCTGCAAGTATCATCAAGATTGGGTGAAAAAATGTTTGCTGAGATTTCCGGAAACTTGTAGTTTTTGGAAGCTTGGCAACCCCTTTCAATGAAAGTGATTCTCGTCAGTCTCTGCTTGGGGCTACTTCAATAGGACACAAACCATAGTGATATATTTTGAAACTACATTAATGTCCCAAGTTTCAAAGAGCTAGCACCAACCGTGTTTGATTTTGAGTTCCGACTACATGTATCCATATAGGAGAAAACAGAGTGAAACCTAAACATGAAAACGGTTACTGCAAAGGAACAGTTTAACCTAGAAGAACTAAATTTGGTGAGCCAAGTGGGATTGGTCGGCAGATCATTAAATGGAAGTATCATCAAGATTGGGTGAAAAAATGTTTGCTGAGATTTCCGGAAACTTGTAGTTTTTTGGAAGCTTGGCAACCCCTTTCAATGAAAGTGTTTCTCGTCAGTCTCTGCTTGGGGCTACTTCAATAGGACACAAACCATAGCGATATGTCTTGAGACTACATTATTGTGCGAAGTTTCAAAGAGCTAGCCCAAACCGTGTTTGATTTAGAGTTCCGACTACATGTATCCATATAGGAGAAAACAGAGTGAAACCTAAACATGAAAACGGTTACTGCAAAGGAACGGTTTAACCAAGAAGAACGAAATTTGGTGAGCCAAGTGGGATTGGTCGGCTGATCATTAAATGTAGGTATCATCAAGATTGGGTGAAAAAATGTTTGCTGAGATTTCCCGAAACTCGAAGTTTTTTGGAACCTTGGCAACCCCTTTCAATGAAAGTGATTCTCCTCAGTCTCTGCATGGGGCTACTTCAATAGGACACAAACCATAGCGATAGAACATGGAACTACATTATTGTGCCAACTTTCAAAGAGGTAGCCCAAACCGTGTTTGATTTAGAGTTCCAACTACATGTATCCATATAGGAGAAAACAGAGTGAAACCTAAACATGAAAACGGTTACTGCAAAGGAACGGTTTAACCTAGAAGAACGAAATTTGGTGGGCCAAGTGGGATTGGTCGGCTGATGATTAAATGGAGGTATCATCAATATTGGGTGAAAAAAATGTTTGCTGAGATTTCCGGAAACTCATAGTTTTTTCGAAGCTTGGCAACCCCTTTCAATGAAAGAGATTCTCGTCAGTCACTGCTTGGGGCTACTTCAATAGGACACAAACCATAGTGATAGAACTTGGAACTACATTATTGGGCCAAGTTTCAAAGAGCTAGCACAAACCGTGTTTGATTTAGAGTTCCAACTACATGTATCCATGTAGGAGAAAACAGAGTGAAACCCAAACATGAAAACGGGTACTGCAAAGGAATGGTTTAACCTAGAAGAACGAAATTTGGTGAGCCAAGTGGGATTCGTGTACTGATGACTACCTGCAAGTATCATCAAGATTGGGTGAAAAAATGTTTGCTGAGATATCCGGAAACATGTAGTTTTTTGGAAGCTTGGCAACCCCTTTCAATGAAAGTGATTCTCATAAGTCTCTGCTTGGGCCTCTTCAATAGGGCACAAACCATAGCGATATATCTTGAAACTACATTATTGTACCAAGTTTAAAAGAGCGAGCCCAAACCGTGTTTGATTTAGAGTTCCGACTACATGTATCCATATAGGAGAAAACAGAGTGAAACCTAAACATGAAAACGGTTACTGCAAAGGAACGGTTTAACGTAGAAGAACGAAATTTGGTGAGCCAAGTGGGATTCGTGTACTGATCATTACCTGCAAGTATCATCAAGATTGTGTGAAAAAATGTTTGCTGAGATTTCCGGAAACTTGTAGTTGTTTGGAAGCTTGGCAACCCCTTTAAATGAAAGTGATTCTCGTCAGTCTCTGCTTGGGGCTACTTCAGTAGGACACAAACCATAGGGTTGAACTTGGAACTACATTATTGTGCCAAGTTTCAAAGAGCTAGCACAAACCGTGTTTGATGTAGAGTTCCAACTACATGTATCCATATAAGAGAAAACAGAGTGAAACCTAAACATGAAAACGGTTACTGCAAAGCAACGGTTTAACCTAGAAGAACGAAATTTGGTGAGCCAACTGGGATTGGTCGTCAGATCATTAAATGGAAGTATCATCAAGATTGGGAGAAAAAATATTTGCTGAGATTTCCGGAAACTCGTAGTTTTTTCGAAGCTTGGCAACCCTTTTAATGAAAGTGATTCTAGTCAGTCTCTGCTTGGGGCTACTTCAATAGGACACAAACCATAGCGATAGAACTTGGAACTACATTATTGTGCCAAGTTTCAAAGAGCTAGAACAAACCGTGTTTGATTTAGAGTTCCAAATACATGTATCCATATAGGAGAAAACAGAGTGAAACCTAAACATGAAAACGGTTACTGCAAAGGAACGGTTTAACCTAGAAGAACGAAATTTGGTGAGCCAAGTGGGATTGGTCGGCTGATCATTAAATGGAGGTAACATCAGGATTGGGTGAAAAAATGTTTGCTGAGATTTCCGGAAACTTGTAGTTTTTTGGAAGCTTGGCAACCCCTTTCAATGAAAGAGATTCTCGTCAGTCTCTGCTTGGGGCTACTTCAATAGGACACAAACCATAGTGATAGAACTTGGAACTACATTATTGTACCACGTTTCAAAGAGCGAGCACAAACCGTGTTTGATTTAGAGTTCCAACTACAGGTATCCATATAGGAGAAAACAGAGTGAAACCTAAACATGAAAACGGTTACTGCAAAGGAACGGTTTAACCTAGAAGAACGAAATTTGGTGAGCCAAGTGGGATTCGTGTACTGAGGACTACCTGCAAGTATCATCAAGATTGGGTGAAAAAATGTTTGCTGAGATTTCCGGAAACTTGTAGTTTTTTGGAAGCTTGGCAACCCCTTTCAATGAAAGTGATTCTCGCAGTCTCTGCTTGGGGCTACTTCAATAGGACACAAACCATAGCGATATATCTTGAAACTACATTATTGTGCCAAGTTTCAAAGAGCTAGCCCAAACCGTGTTTGATTTTGAGTTCCGACTACATGTATCCATATAGGAGAAAACAGAGTGAAACCTAAACATGAAAACGGTTACTGCAAAGGAACGGTTTAACCTAGAAGAATGGAATTTGGTGAGCCAAGTGGGATTGGTCGGCAGATCATTAAATGGAAGTATCAGCAAGATTGGGTGAAAAAATGTTTGCTGAGATTTTCGGAAACTTCTAGTTTTTTGGAAGCTTGACAACCCCTTTCAATGAAAGTGATTCTCGTCAGTCTCTCCTTGGGGCTAATTCAATAGGACACAAACCATCGCGATATATCTTGAGACTACATTATTGTGCCAAATTTCAAAGAGCTAGCCCAAACCGTGTTTGATTTAGAGTTCCGACTACATGTATCCATATAAGAGAAAACAGAGTGAAACCTAAACATGAAAACGGTTACTGCAAAGGAACGGTTTAACCTAGAAGAACGAAATTTGGTGAGTCATGTGGGATTCATGTACTGATCATTACGTGCAAGTATCATCAAGATTGTTTGAAAAAATGTTTGCTGAGATTTCTGGAAACTAGTAGTTGTTTGGAAGCTTGGCAACCCCTTTCAATGAAAGTGATTCTCGTCAGTCTGTGCTTGGGGCTAATTCAATAGGACACAAACCATAGCAATAGAACATGGAACTACATTCTTATGCCAAGTTTAAAACAGCTAGCACAAACCGTGTTTGATTTAGAGTTCCAACAATATGTATCCATATAGGAGAAAACAGAGTGAAACCTAAACATGAAAACGGTTACTGCAAAGGAACGGTTTAACCTAGAAGAACGAAATTTGGTGAGTCAAGTGGGATTGGTCGGCTGATCATTCAATGGAGGTATCATCAAGATTGGGTGAAAAAATGTTTGCTGAGATTTCCGGAAACTCGTAGTTTTTTGGAAGCTTGGCAACCCCTTTCAATGAAAGTGATTCTCGTCAGTCTCTGCTTGGGGCTACTTCAATAGGACACAAACCATAGTGATAGAACTTGGAACTACATTATTGTGCCAAGTTTCAAAGAGCTAGCGCAAACCGTTTTTGATTTAGAGTTCCAACTACATTTATCCATATAGGAGAAAACAGAGTGAAACCTAAACATGAAAACGGTTACTTCAAATTAACGGTTTAACCTAGAAGAACGAAATTTGGTGAGCCAAGTGGGATTGGTCGTCAGATCATTAAATGGAAGTATCATCAAGATTGGGTGAAAAAATGTTTGCTGAGATTTCCGGAAACTCGTAGTTTTTTCGAAGCTTGGCAACCCTTTTAATGAAAGTGATTCTAGTCTGTCTCTGCTTGGGGCTACTTCAATAGGACACAAACCATAGCAATAGAACTTCGAACTACATTATTGTGCCAAGTTTCAAAGAGCTAGCGCAATCCGTGTTTGATTTAGAGTTCCAACTACATTTATCCATATAGGAGAAAACAGAGTGAAACCTAAACATGAAAACGGTTACTGCAAAGGAACGGTTTAACCTAGAAGAACGAAATTTGGTGAGCCAAGTGGGATTCGTGTACTGATGACTACCTGCAAGTATCATCAAGATTGGGTGAAAAAATGTTTGCTGAGACTTCCGGAAACTAGTAGTTTTTTGGAAGCTTGGCAACCCCTTTCAATGAAAGTGATTCTCGTCAGTCTCTGCTTGGGGCTACTTCAATAGGACACAAACCATAGTGATATATCTTGAAACTACATTATTGTGCCAAGTTTCAAAGAGCTAGCACAAACCGTGTTTGATTTAGAGTTCCGACTACATGTATCCATATAGGAGAAAACAGAGTGAAACCTAAACATGAAAACGGTTACTGCAAAGGAACGGTTTAACCTAGAAGAACTAAATTTGGTGAGCCAAGTGGGATTGGTCGGCAGATCATTAAATGGAAGTATCATCAAGATTGGGTGAAAAAATGTTTGCTGAGATTTCTGGAAACTTGTAGTTTTTTGGAAGCTTGGCAACCCCTTTCAATGAAAGTGATTTTCCTCAGTCTCTGCATGGGGCTACTTCAATAGGACACAAACCATAGCGATAGAACATGAAACTACATTATTGTGCCAACTTTCAAAGAGGTAGCCCAAACCGTGTTTGATTTAGAGTTCCAACTACATGTATCCATATAGGAGAAAACAGAGTGAAACCTAAACATGAAAACGGTTTCTGCAAAGGAACGGTTTAACCTAGAAGAACGAAATTTGGTGAGCCAAGTGGGATTGGTCGGCTGATGATTAAATGCAGGTATCATCAATATTGGGTGAAAAAAATGTTTGCTGAGATTTCCGGAAACTCATAGTTTTTTCCAAGCTTGGCAACCACTTTCAATGAAAGTGATTCTAGTCAGTCTCTGCTTGGGGCTACTTCAATAGGACACAAACCATAGTGATAGAACTTGGAACTACATTATTGTGCCAAGTTTCAAAGAGCTAGCAGAAACCGTGTTTGATTTAGAGTTCCAAATACATGTATCCATATAGGAGAAAACAGAGTGAAACCTAAACATGAAAACGGTTACTGCAAAGAAACGGTTTAACCTAGAAGAACGAAATTTGTTGAGCCAAGTGGGATTGGTCGGCTGATCATTAAATGGAGGTATCATCAGGATTGGGTGAAAAAATGTTTGCTGAGATTTCCGGAAACTCGTAGTTTTTTGGAAGCTTGGCAACCCCTTTCAATGAAAGAGATTCTCGTCAGTCTCTGCTTGGGGCTACTTCAATAGGACACAAACCATAGTGATAGAACTTGGAACTACATTATTGTACCAAGTTTCAAAGAGCTAGCACAAACCGTGTTTGATTTAGAGTTCCAACTACAGGTATCCATACAGGAGAAAACAGAGTGAAACCTAAACATGAAAACGGTTACTGCAAAGGAACGGTTTAACCTAGAAGAACGAAATTTGGTGAGCCAAGTGGGATTCGTGTACTGAGGACTACCTGCAAGTATCATCAAGATTTGGTGAAAAAACGTTTGGTGAGATTTCCGGAAACTTGTAGTTGTTTGGAAGCTTGGCAACCCCTTTCAATGAAAGTGATTCTCGTCAGTCTCTGCTTGGGGCTACTTCAATAGGACACAAACCATAACGATAGAACTTGGAACTACATTATTGTGCCACGTTTCAAAGAGCTAGCACAAACCGTGTTTGATTTAGAGTTCCAACTACATGTATCCATATAGGAGAAAACAGAGTGAAACCTAAACATGAAAACGGTTACAGAAAAGGAACGGTTTAACCTAGAAGAACGAAATTTGGTGAGCCAAGTGGGATTGGTCGGCAGATCATTAAATGGAAGTATCATCAAGATTGGGTGAAAAAATGTTTGCTGAGATTTCCATAAACTCGTAGTTTTTTCGAAGCTTGGCAACCCTTTTAATGAAAGTGATTCTAGTCAGTCTCTGCTTGGGGCTACTTCAATAGGACACAAACCATAGCAATAGAACTTCTAACTAAATTATTGTGCCAAGTTTCAAAGAGCTAGCACAAACCGTGTTTGCTTTAGAGTTCCAAATACATGTATCCATATAGGAGAAAACAGAGTGAAACCTAAACATGAAAACGGTTACTGAAAAGGAACGGTTTAACCTAGAAGAACGAAATTTGGTGAGCCAAGTGGGATTGGTCGGCTGATCATTAAATGGAGGTATCATCAAGATTGGGTGAAAAAATGTTTGCTGAGATTTCCGGAAACTCGTAGTTTTTTGGAAGCTTGGCAATCCCTTTCAATGAAAGAGATTCTCGTCAGTCTCTGCTTGGGGCTACTTCAATAGGACACAAACCATAGTGACAGAACTTGGAACTACATTATTATGCCAAGTTTCAAAGAGCTAGCACAAACCGTGTTTGATTTAGAGTTCCAACTACATGTATCCATACAGGAGAAAACAGAGTGAAACCTAAACATGAAAACGGTTACTGCAAAGGAACGGTTTAACCTAGAAGAACGAAATTTGGTGAGCCAAGTGGGATTCGTGTACTGATCATTACCTGCAAGTATCATCAAGATTGTGTGAAAAAATGTTTGCTGAGAATTCCGGAAACTAGTAGTTTTTTGGAAGCTTGGCAACCCCTTTCAATGAAAGTGATTCTCGTCAGTCTCTGCTTGGGGCTACTTCGATAGGACACAAACCATAGCGATATGTCTTGAGACTACATTATTGTGCGAAGTTTCAAAGAGCTAGCCCAAACCGTGTTTGATTTAGAGTTCCGACTACATGTATCCATATAGGAGAAAACAGAGTGAAACCTAAACATGAAAACGGTTACTGCAAAGGAACGGTTTAACCTAGAAGAACGAAATTTGGTGAGTCAAGTGGGATTCATGTACTGATCATTACGTGCAAGTATCATCAAGATTGTATGAAAAAATGTTTGCTGAGATTTCCGGAAACTTGTAGTTGTTTGGAAGCTTGGCAACCCCTTTCAATGAAAGTGATTCTCGTCAGTCTCTGCTTGGGGCTACTTCAATAGGACACAAACCATAGCAATAGAACTTGGAACTACATTATTGTGCCACGTTTCAAAGAGCTAGCACAAACCGTGTTTGATTTAGAGTTCCAACTACATCTATCCATATAGGAGAAAACAGAGTGAAACCTAAACATGAAAACGGTTACTGCAAAGGAACGGTTTAACCTAGAAGAACGAAATTTGGTGAGCCAAGTGGGATTGGTCGGCTGATCATTAAATGGAAGTATCATCAAGATTGGGTGAAAAAATGTTTGCTGAGATTTCCCGAAACTCGTAGTTTTTTGGAACCTTGGCAACCCCTTTCAATGAAAGTGATTCTCCTCAGTCTCTGCATGGGGCTACTTCAATAGGACACAAACCATAGCGATAGAACATGGAACTACATTATTGTGCCAACTTTCAAAGAGCTAGCCCAAACCGTGTTTGATTTAGAGTTATAACTACATGTATCCATATAGGAGAAAACAGAGTGAAACCTAAACATGAAAACGGTTACTGCAAAGGAACGGTTTAACCTAGAAGAACGAAATTTGGTGAGCCAAGTGGGATTGGTCAGCTGATGATTAAATGGAGGTATCATCAATATTGGGTGAAAAAATGTTTGCTGAGATTTCCGGAAACTCGAAGTTTTTTCGAAGCTTGGCAACCCCTTTCAATGAAAGAGATTCTCGTCAGTCTCTGCTTGGGGCTACTTCAATAGGACACAAACCATAGTGATAGAACTTGGAACTACATTATTGTACCAAGTTTCAAAGAGCTAGCACAAACCGTGTTTGATTTAGAGTTCCAACTACAGGTATCCATACAGGAGAAAACAGAGTGAAACCTAAACATGAAAACGGTTACTGCAAAGGAACGGTTTAACCTAGAAGAACGAAATTTGGTGAGCCAAGTGGGATTCGTGTACTGAGGACTACCTGCAAGTATCATCAAGATTTGGTGAAAAAACGTTTGCTGAGATTTCCGGAAACTTGTAGTTGTTTGGAAGCTTGGCAACCCCTTTCAATGAAAGTGATTCTCGTCAGTCTCTGCTTGGGGCTACTTCAATAGGACACAAACCATAGCAATAGAACTTGGAACTACATTATTGTGCCACGTTTCAAAGAGCTAGCACAAACCGTGTTTGATTTAGAGTTCCAACTACATGTATCCATATAGGAGAAAACAGAGTGAAACCTAAACATGAAAACGGTTACAGAAAAGGAACGGTTTAACCTAGAAGAACGAAATTTGGTGAGCCAAGTGGGATTGGTCGGCAGATCATTAAATGGAAGTATCATCAAGATTGGGTGAAAAAATGTTTGCTGAGATTTCCATAAACTCGTAGTTTTTTCGAAGCTTGGCAACCCTTTTAATGAAAGTGATTCTAGTCAGTCTCTGCTTGGGGCTACTTCAATAGGACACAAACCATAGCAATAGAACTTCTAACTAAATTATTGTGCCAAGTTTCAAAGAGCTAGCACAAACCGTGTTTGCTTTAGAGTTCCAAATACATGTATCCATATAGGAGAAAACAGAGTGAAACCTAAACATGAAAACGGTTACTGAAAAGGAACGGTTTAACCTAGAAGAACGAAATTTGGTGAGCCAAGTGGGATTGGTCGGATGATCATTAAATGGAGGTATCATCAAGATTGGGTGAAAAAATGTTTGCTGAGATTTCCGGAAACTCGTAGTTTTTTGGAAGCTTGGCAATCCCTTTCAATGAAAGAGATTCTCGTCAGTCTCTGCTTGGGGCTACTTCAATAGGACACAAACCATAGTGATAGAACTTGGAACTACATTATTATGCCAAGTTTCAAAGAGCTAGCACAAACCGTGTTTGATTTAGAGTTCCAACTACATGTATCCATACAGGAGAAAACAGAGTGAAACCTAAACATGAAAACGGTTACTGCAAAGGAACGGTTTAACCTAGAAGAACGAAATTTGGTGAGCCAAGTGGGATTCGTGTACTGATCATTACCTGCAAGTATCATCAAGATTGTGTGAAAAAATGTTTGCCGAGAATTCCGGAAACTAGTAGTTTTTTGGAAGCTTGGCAACCCCTTTCAATGAAAGTGATTCTCGTCAGTCTCTGCTTGGGGCTACTTCAATAGGACACAAACCATAGCGATATGTCTTGAGACTACATTATTGTGCGAAGTTTCAAAGAGCTAGCCCAAACCGTGTTTGATTTAGAGTTCCGACTACATGTATCCATATAGGAGAAAACAGAGTGAAACCTAAACATGAAAACAGTTACTGCAAAGGAACGGTTTAACCTAGAAGAACGAAATTTGGTGAGCCAAGTGGGATTGGTCGGCTGATCATTAAATGGAAGTATCATCAAGATTGGGTGAAAAAATGTTTGCAGAGATTTCCCGAAACTCGTAGTTTTTTGGAACCTTGGCAACCCTGTTCAATGAAAGTGATTCTCCTCAGTCTCTGCATGGGGCTACTTCAATAGGACACAAACCATAGCGATAGAACATGGAACTACATTATTGTGCCAACTTTCAAAGAGCTAGCCCAAACCGTGTTTGATTTAGAGTTATAACTACATGTATCCATATAGGAGAAAACAGAGTGAAACCTAAACATGAAAACGGTTACTGCAAAGGAACGGTTTAACCTAGAAGAACGAAATTTGGTGAGCCAAGTGGGATTGGTCAGCTGATGATTAAATGGAGGTATCATCAATATTGGGTGAAAAAATGTTTGCTGAGATTTCCGGAAACTCGAAGTTTTTTCGAAGCTTGGCAACCCCTTTCAATGAAAGAGATTCTCGTCAGTCTCTGCTTGGGGCTACTTCAATAGGACACAAACCATAGTGATAGAACTTGGAACTACATTATTGTGCCAAGTTTCAAAGAGCTAGCACAAACCGTGTTTAATTTAGAGTTCCAACTACATGTATCCATATAGGAGAAAACGGAGTGAAACCCAAACATGAAAACGGGTACTGCAAAGGAACGGTTTAACCTACAAGAACGAAATTTGGTGAGCCAAGTGGGATTCGTGTACTGATCATTACCTGCAAGTATCATCAAGATTGGGTGAAAAAATGTTTGCTGAGATATCCGGAAACATGTAGGTTTTTGGAAGCTTGGCAAGCCCTTTCAATGAAAGTGATTCTCGTCAGTCTCTGCTTGGGCCTCTTCAATAGGGCACAAACCATAGCGATATATCTTGAAACTACATTATTGTACCAAGTTTCAAAGAGCTAGCCCAAACCGTGTTTGATTTAGAGTTCCGACTACATGTATCCATATAGGAGAAAACAGAGTGAAACCTAAACATGAAAACGGTTACTGCAAAGGAACGGTTTAACCTAGAAGAACGAAATTTGGTGAGCCAAGTGGGATTCGTGTACTGATCATTACCTGCAAGTATCATCAAGATTGTGTGAAAAAATGTTTGCTGAGATTTCCGGAAACTTGTAGTTGTTTGGAAGCTTGGCAACCACTTTAAATGAATGTGATTCTCGTCAGTCTCTGCTTGGCGCTACTTCAATAGGACACAAACCATAGCGATAGAACTTGGAAATACATTATTGTGCCAAGTTTCAAAGAGCTAGCACAAACCGTGTTTGATTTAGAGTTCCAACTACATGTATCCATATAGGAGAAAACAGAGTGAAACCTAAACATGAAAACGGTTCCTGCAAAGGAACGGTTTAACCTAGAAGAACGAAATTTGGTGAGCCAAGTGGGATTCGTGTACTGAGGACTACCTGCAAGTATCATCAAGATTGGGAGAAAAAATGTTTGCTGAGATTTCCGGAGACTTGTAGTTTTTTGGAAGCTTGGCAACCCCTTTCAATGAAAGTGATTCTCGTCAGTCTCTGCTTGGGGCTACTTCAATAGGACACAAACCATAGCGATAGAACTTGGAACTACATCATTGTACCAAGTTTCAAAGAGCTAGCCCAAACCGTGTTTGATTTAGAGTTCCGACTACATGTATCCATATAGGAGAAAACAGAGTGAAAACTAAACATGAAAACGGTTACTGCAAAGGAACGGTTTAACCTAGAAGAACGAAATTTGGTGAGCCAAGTGGGATTGGTCGGCTGATCATTAAATGGAGGTATCATCAAGATTGGGTGAAAAAATGTTTGCTGAGATTTCCGGAAACTCGTAGTTTTTTGGAAGCTTGGCAACCCCTTTCAATGAAAGTGATTCTCGTCAGTCTCTGCTTGGGGCTACTTCAATGGGACACAAACCATAGCGATAGAACTTGGAACTACATTATTGTGCCAAGTTTCAAAGAGCTAGGATAAACCGTGGTTGAATTAGAGTTCCAAATACATGTATCCATATAGGAGAAAACAGAGTGAAACCTAAACATGAAAACGGTCACTGCAAAGGAACGGTTTGACCTAGAAGAACGAAATTTGGTGAGCCAAGTGGGATTGGTGTACTGATCATAAAGTGGAAGTATCATCAAGATTGGGTGAAAAAATGTTTGCTGAGATTTCAGGAAACTCGCAGTTTTTTGGAATCTTGGCAACCCCTTTCAATGAAACTGATTCTCGTCAGTCTCTGCTTGGGACTACTTCAATAGGAAACAAATAGTGTTAGAACTTGGAACTACATTATTTTGCCAAGTTTCAAAGAGCTAGCGCAAACCGTGTTTGATTTAGAGTTCCAACTACATGTATCCATATAGGAGAAAACAGAGTGAAACCTAAACATGAAAAGGGTTTCTGCAAGGGAACGGTTTGACCTAGAAGAACGAAATTTGGTGAGCCAACTGGGATTGGTGTACTGATTTTAAATGGAAGTATCATCAAGATTGGGTGAAAAAATGTTTGCTGAGATTTCAGGAAACCCGTAGTTTTTTGGAAGCTTGGCAACCCCTTTCAATAAAAGTGATTCTCGTCAGTCTCTGCTTGGGGCTACTTCAATAGGACACAAACCATAGCGATAGAACTTGGAACTACATTATTGTGCCAAGTTTCAAAGAGCTAGCACAAACCGTGTTTGATTTAGAGTTCCAACTACATGTATCCATATAGGAGAAAACAGAGTGAAACCTAAACATTGAAACGGTTACTGTAAAGGAACGGTTTAACCTAGAAGAACGAAATTTGGTGAGCCAAGTGGGATTGGTGTACTGATCATTAAATGGAAGTATCATCAAGATTGGGTGAAAAAATGTTTGCTGAGATTTCAGGAAACTCGTTGTTTGGAAGCTTGGCAACCCCTTTCAATGAAAGTGATTCTCGTCAGTCTCTGCTTGGGGCTACTTCAATAGGACACAAACCATAGCAATAGAACTAGGAACTACATTATTGTGCCACGTTTCAAAGAGCTAGCACAAACCGTGTTTGATTTAGAGTTCCAACTACATGTATCCATATAGGAGAAAACAGAGTGAAACCTAAACATGAAAACGGTTACTGCAAAGGAACGGTTTAAACTAGAAGAACGAAATTTGGTGAGCCAAGTGGGATTGGTCGGCTGATCATTAAATGGAAGTATCATCAAGATTGGGTGAAAAAATGTTTGCTGAGATTTCCCGAAACTCGTAGTTTTTTGGAACGTTGGCAACCCCTTTCAATGAAAGTGATTCTCCTCAGTCTCTGCATGGGGCTACTTCAATAGGACACAAACCATAGCGATAGAACATGGAACTACATTATTGTGCCAACTTTCAAAGAGCTAGCCCAAACCGTGTTTGATTTAGAGTTATAACTACATGTATCCATATAGGAGAAAACAGAGTGAAACCTAAACATGAAAACGGTTACTGCAAAGGAACGGTTTAACCTAGAAGAACGAAATTTGGTGAGCCAAGTGGGATTGGTCAGCTGATGATTAAATGGAGGTATCATCAATATTGGGTGAAAAAAAGTTTGCTGAGATTTCCGGAAACTCGTAGTTTTTTCGAAGCTTGGCAACCCCTTTCAATGAAAGAGATTCTCGTCAGTCTCTGCTTGGGGCTACTTCAATAGGACACAAACCATAGTGATAGAACTTGGAACTACATTATTGTGCCAAATTTCAAAGAGCTAGCACAAACCGTGTTTAATTTAGAGTTCCAACTACATGTATCCATATAGGAGAAAACAGAGTGAAACCCAAACATGAAAACGGGTACTGCAAAGGAACGGTTTAACCTACAAGAACGAAATTTGGTGAGCCAAGTGGGATTCGTGTACTGATGACTACCTGCAAGTATCATCAAGATTGGGTGAAAAAATGTTTGCTGAGATTTCCGGAAACTCGTAGTTTTTTGGAAGCTTGGCAACCCCTTTCAATGAAAGTGATTCTCGTCAGTCTCTGCTTGGGCCTCTTCAATAGGGCACAAACCATAGCGATATATCTTGAAACTACATTATTGTACCAAGTTTCAAAGAGCTAGCACAAACCGTGTTTGATTTAGAGTTCCAACTACATCTATCCATATAGGAGAATACAGAGTGAAACCTAAACATGAAAACGGTTACTGCAAAGGAACGGTTTAACCTAGAAGAACGAAATTTGGTGAGCCAAGTGGGATTGGTCGGCAGATCATTAAATGGAAGTATCATCAAGATTGGGTGAAAAAATGTTTGCTGAGATTTCTGGAAACTTGTAGTTTTTTGGAAGCTTGGCAACCCCTTTCAATGAAAGTGATTCTCCTCAGTCTCTGCATGGGGCTACTTCAATAGGACACAAACCATAGCGATAGAACATGAAACTACATTATTGTGCCAACTTTCAAAGAGGTAGCCCAAACCGTGTTTGATTTAGAGTTCCAACTACATGTATCCATATAGGAGAAAACAGAGTGAAACCTAAACATGAAAACGGTTACTGCAAAGGAACGGTTTAACCTAGAAGAACGAAATTTGGTGAGCCAAGTGGGATTGGTCGGCTGATGATTAAATGCAGGTATCATCAATATTGGGTGAAAAAAATGTTTGCTGAGATTTCCGGAAACTCATAGTTTTTTCCAAGCTTGGCAACCCCTTTCAATGAAAGTGATTCTAGTCAGTCTCTGCTTGGGGCTACTTCAATAGGACACAAACCATAGTGATAGAACTTGGAACTACATTATTGTGCCAAGTTTCAAAGAGCTAGCACAAACCGTGTTTGATTTAGAGTTCCAAATACATGTATCCATATAGGAGAAAACAGAGTGAAACCTAAACATGAAAACGGTTACTGCAAAGAAACGGTTTAACCTAGAAGAACGAAATTTGTTGAGCCAAGTGGGATTGGTCGGCTGATCATTAAATGGAGGTATCATCAGGATTGGGTGAAAAAATGTTTGCTGAGATTTCCGGAAACTCGTAGTTTTTTGGAAGCTTGGCAACCCCTTTCAATGAAAGATATTCTCGTCAGTCTCTGCTTGGGGCTACTTCAATAGGACACAAACCATAGTGATAGAACTTGGAACTACATTATTGTACCAAGTTTCAAAGAGCTAGCACAAACCGTGTTTGATTTAGAGTTCCAACTACAGGTATCCATACAGGAGAAAACAGAGTGAAACCTAAACATGAAAACGGTTACTGCAAAGGAACGGTTTAACCTAGAAGAACGAAATTTGGTGAGCCAAGTGGGATTCGTGTACTGAGGACTACCTGCAAGTATCATCAAGATTTGGTGAAAAAACGTTTGCTGAGATTTCCGGAAACTTGTAGTTGTTTGGAAGCTTGGCAACCCCTTTCAATGAAAGTGATTCTCGTCAGTCTCTGCTTGGGGCTACTTCAATAGGACACAAACCATAGCGATAGAACTTGGAACTACATTATTGTGCCACGTTTCAAAGAGCTAGCACAAACCGTGTTTGATTTAGAGTTCCAACTACATGTATCCATATAGGAGAAAACAGAGTGAAACCTAAACATGAAAACGGTTACAGAAAAGGAACGGTTTAACCTAGAAGAACGAAATTTGGTGAGCCAAGTGGGATCGGTGTACTGATCATTAAATGGAAGTATCATCAAGATTGGGTGAAAAAATGTTTGCTGAGATTTCAGGAAACTCGTAGTTTTTTGGAAGCTTGGCAACCCCTTTCAATGAAAGTGATTCTCTTCAGTCTCTGCTTGGGGCTACTTCAATAGGACACAAACCATAGCGATAGAACTTGGAACTACATTATTGTGCCAAGTTTCAAAGAGCTAGCACAAACCGTGTTTGATTTAGAGTTCCAACTACATGTATCCATATAGGAGAAAACAGAGTGAAACCTAAATATGAAAATGGTTACTGCAAAGGAACGGTTCAACCTAGAAGAACGAAATTTGGTGAGCCAAGTGGGATTGGTGTATTGATCATTAAATGGAAGTATCATCCAGATTGGGTGAAAAAATGTTTGCTGAGATTTCCATAAACTCGTAGTTTTTTCGAAGCTTGGCAACCCTTTTAATGAAAGTGATTCTAGTCAGTCTCTGCTTGGGGCTACTTCAATAGGACACAAACCATAGCAATAGAACTTCTAACTAAATTATTGTGCCAAGTTTCAAAGAGCTAGCACAAACCGTGTTTGCTTTAGAGTTCCAAATACATGTATCCATATAGGAGAAAACAGAGTGAAACCTAAACATGAAAACGGTTACTGAAAAGGAACGGTTTAACCTAGAAGAACGAAATTTGGTGAGCCAAGTGGGATTGGTCGGCTGATCATTAAATGGAGGTATCATCAAGATTGGGTGAAAAAATGTTTGCTGAGATTTCCGGAAACTCGTAGTTTTTTGGAAGCTTGGCAATCCCTTTCAATGAAAGAGATTCTCGTCAGTCTCTGCTTGGGGCTACTTCAATAGGACACAAACCATAGTGATAGAACTTGGAACTACATTATTATGCCAAGTTTCAAAGAGCTAGCACAAACCGTGTTTGATTTAGAGTTCCAACTACATGTATCCATACAGGAGAAAACAGAGTGAAACCTAAACATGAAAACGGTTACTGCAAAGGAACGGTTTAACCTAGAAGAACGAAATTTGGTGAGCCAAGTGGGATTCGTGTACTGATCATTACCTGCAAGTATCATCAAGATTGTGTGAAAAAATGTTTGCCGAGAATTCCGGAAACTAGTAGTTTTTTGGAAGCTTGGCAACCCCTTTCAATGAAAGTGATTCTCGTCAGTCTCTGCTTGGGGCTACTTCAATAGGACACAAACCATAGCGATATGTCTTGAGACTACATTATTGTGCGAAGTTTCAAAGAGCTAGCCCAAACCGTGTTTGATTTAGAGTTCCGACTACATGTATCCATATAGGAGAAAACAGAGTGAAACCTAAACATGAAAACGGTTACTGCAAAGGAACGGTTTAACCTAGAAGAACGAAATTTGGTGAGCCAAGTGGGATTGGTCGGCTGATCATTAAATGGAAGTATCATCAAGATTGGGTGAAAAAATGTTTGCTGAGATTTCCCGAAACTCGTAGTTTTTTGGAACCTTGGCAACCCCGTTCAATGAAAGTGATTCTCCTCAGTCTCTGCATGGGGCTACTTCAATAGGACACAAACCATAGCGATAGAACATGGAACTACATTATTGTGCCAACTTTCAAAGAGCTAGCCCAAACCGTGTTTGATTTAGAGTTATAACTACATGTATCCATATAGGAGAAAACAGAGTGAAACCTAAACATGAAAACGGTTACTGCAAAGGAACGGTTTAACCTAGAAGAACGAAATTTGGTGAGCCAAGTGGGATTGGTCAGCTGATGATTAAATGGAGGTATCATCAATATTGGGTGAAAAAATGTTTGCTGAGATTTCCGGAAACTCGAAGTTTTTTCGAAGCTTGGCAACCCCTTTCAATGAAAGAGATTCTCGTCAGTCTCTGCTTGGGGCTACTTCAATAGGACACAAACCATAGTGATAGAACTTGGAACTACATTATTGTGCCAAGTTTCAAAGAGCTAGCACAAACCGTGTTTAATTTAGAGTTCCAACTACATGTATCCATATAGGAGAAAACGGAGTGAAACCCAAACATGAAAACGGGTACTGCAAAGGAACGGTTTAACCTACAAGAACGAA
This sequence comes from Urocitellus parryii, assembly GCF_045843805.1. NCBI lineage: Eukaryota > Metazoa > Chordata > Mammalia > Rodentia > Sciuridae > Urocitellus > Urocitellus parryii. The sequence continues at coordinate 64,613 of NW_027551803.1, forward strand.
ATTTGGTGAGCCAAGTGGGATTCGTGTACTGATGACTACCTGCAAGTATCATCAAGATTGGGTGAAAAAATGTTTGCTGAGATATCCGGAAACATGTAGGTTTTTGGAAGCTTGGCAACCCCTTTCAATGAAAGTGATTCTCGTCAGTCTCTGCTTGGCGCTACTTCAATAGGACACAAACCATAGCGATAGAACTTGGAAATACATTATTGTGCCAAGTTTCAAAGAGCTAGCACAAACCGTGTTTGATTTAGAGTTCCAACTACATGTATCCATATAGGAGAAAACAGAGTGAAACCTAAACATGAAAACGGTTCCTGCAAAGGAACGGTTTAACCTAGAAGAACGAAATTTGGTGAGCCAAGTGGGATTCGTGTACTGAGGACTACCTGCAAGTATCATCAAGATTGGGAGAAAAAATGTTTGCTGAGATTTCCGGAGACTTGTAGTTTTTTGGAAGCTTGGCAACCCCTTTCAATGAAAGTGATTCTCGTCAGTCTCTGCTTGGGGCTAATTCAATAGGACACAAACCATAGCGATATATCTTGAAACTACATTATTGTACCAAGTTTCAAAGAGCTAGCCCAAACCGTGTTTGATTTAGAGTTCCGACTACATGTATCCATATAGGAGAAAACAGAGTGAAAACTAAACATGAAAACGGTTACTGCAAAGGAACGGTTTAACCTAGAAGAACGAAATTTGGTGAGCCAAGTGGGATTGGTCGGCTGATCATGAAATGGAGGTATCATCAAGATTGGGTGAAAAAATGTTTGCTGAGATTTCCGGAAACTCGTAGTTTTTTGGAAGCTTGGCAACCCCTTTCAATGAAAGTGATTCTCGTCAGTCTCTGCTTGGGGCTACTTCAATGGGACACAAACCATAGCGATAGAACTTGGAACTACATTATTGTGCCAAGTTTCAAAGAGCTAGGATAAACCGTGGTTGAATTAGAGTTCCAAATACATGTATCCATATAGGAGAAAACAGAGTGAAACCTAAACATGAAAACGGTCACTGCAAAGGAACGGTTTGACCTAGAAGAACGAAATTTGGTGAGCCAAGTGGGATTGGTGTACTGATCATAAAGTGGAAGTATCATCAAGATTGGGTGAAAAAATGTTTGCTGAGATTTCAGGAAACTCGCAGTTTTTTGGAATCTTGGCAACCCCTTTCAATGAAACTGATTCTCGTCAGTCTCTGCTTGGGACTACTTCAATAGGAAACAAATAGTGATAGAACTTGGAACTACATTATTTTGCCAAGTTTCAAAGAGCTAGCGCAAACCGTGTTTGATTTAGAGTTCCAACTACATGTATCCATATAGGAGAAAACAGAGTGAAACCTAAACATGAAAACGGTTTCTGCAAGGGAACGGTTTGACCTAGAAGAACGAAATTTGGTGAGCCAACTGGGATTGGTGTACTGATTTTAAATGGAAGTATCATCAAGATTGGGTGAAAAAATGTTTGCTGAGATTTCAGGAAACCCGTAGTTTTTTGGAAGCTTGGCAACCCCTTTCAATGAAAGTGATTCTCGTCAGTCTCTGCTTGGGGCTACTTCAATAGGACACAAACCATAGCGATAGAACTTGGAACTACATTATTGTGCCAAGTTTCAAAGAGCTAGCACAAACCGTGTTTGATTTAGAGTTCCAACTACATGTATCCATATAGGAGAAAACAGAGTGAAACCTAAATATTGAAACGGTTACTGTAAAGGAACGGTTTAACCTAGAAGAACGAAATTTGGTGAGCCAAGTGGGATTGGTGTACTGATCATTAAATGGAAGTATCATCAAGATTGGGTGAAAAAATGTTTGCTGAGATTTCAGGAAACTCGTTGTTTGGAAGCTTGGCAACCCCTTTCAATGAAAGTGATTCTCGACAGTCTCTGCTTGGGGCTACTTCAATAGGACACAAACCATAGCAATAGAACTTGGAACTACATTATTGTGCCACGTTTCAAAGAGCTAGCACAAACCGTGTTTGATTTAGAGTTCCAACTACATGTATCCATATAGGAGAAAACAGAGTGAAACCTAAACATGAAAACGGTTACTGCAAAGGAACGGTTTAAACTAGAAGAACGAAATTTGGTGAGCCAAGTGGGATTGGTCGGCTGATCATTAAATGGAAGTATCATCAAGATTGGGTGAAAAAATGTTTGCTGAGATTTCCCGAAACTCGTAGTTTTTTGGAACGTTGGCAACCCCTTTCAATGAAAGTGATTCTCCTCAGTCTCTGCATGGGGCTACTTCAATAGGACACAAACCATAGCGATAGAACATGGAACTACATTATTGTGCCAACTTTCAAAGAGCTAGCCCAAACCGTGTTTGATTTAGAGTTATAACTACATGTATCCATATAGGAGAAAACAGAGTGAAACCTAAACATGAAAACGGTTACTGCAAAGGAACGGTTTAACCTAGAAGAACGAAATTTGGTGAGCCAAGTGGGATTGGTCAGCTGATGATTAAATGGAGGTATCATCAATATTGGGTGAAAAAATGTTTGCTGAGATTTCCGGAAACTCGTAGTTTTTTCGAAGCTTGGCAACCCCTTTCAATGAAAGAGATTCTCGTCAGTCTCTGCTTGGGGCTACTTCAATAGGACACAAACCATAGTGATAGAACTTGGAACTACATTATTGTGCCAAATTTCAAAGAGCTAGCACAAACCGTGTTTAATTTAGAGTTCCAACTACATGTATCCATATAGGAGAAAACAGAGTGAAACCCAAACATGAAAACGGGTACTGCAAAGGAACGGTTTAACCTACAAGAACGAAATTTGGTGAGCCAAGTGGGATTCGTGTACTGATGACTACCTGCAAGTATCATCAAGATTGGGTGAAAAATGTTTGCTGAGATTTCCGGAAACTCGTAGTTTTTTGGAAGCTTGGCAACCCCTTTCAATGAAAGTGATTCTCGTCAGTCTCTGCTTGGGCCTCTTCAATAGGGCACAAACCATAGCGATATATCTTGAAACTACATTATTGTACCAAGTTTCAAAGAGCTAGCACAAACCGTGTTTGATTTAGAGTTCCAACTACATCTATCCATATAGGAGAATACAGAGTGAAACCTAAACATGAAAACGGTTACTGCAAAGGAACGGTTTAACCTAGAAGAACTAAATTTGGTGAGCCAAGTGGGATTGGTCGGCAGATCATTAAATGGAAGTATCATCAAGATTGGGTGAAAAAATGTTTGCTGAGATTTCTGGAAACTTGTAGTTTTTTGGAAGCTTGGCAACCCCTTTCAATGAAAGTGATTCTCCTCAGTCTCTGCATGGGGCTACTTCAATAGGACACAAACCATAGCGATAGAACATGAAACTACATTATTGTGCCAACTTTCAAAGAGGTAGCCCAAACCGTGTTTGATTTAGAGTTCCAACTACATGTATCCATATAGGAGAAAACAGAGTGAAACCTAAACATGAAAACGGTTACTGCAAAGGAACGGTTTAACCTAGAAGAACGAAATTTGGTGAGCCAAGTGGGATTGGTCGGCTGATGATTAAATGCAGGTATCATCAATATTGGGTGAAAAAAATGTTTGCTGAGATTTCCGGAAACTCATAGTTTTTTCCAAGCTTGGCAACCCCTTTCAATGAAAGTGATTCTAGTCAGTCTCTGCTTGGGGCTACTTCAATAGGACACAAACCATAGTGATAGAACTTGGAACTACATTATTGTGCCAAGTTTCAAAGAGCTAGCACAAACCGTGTTTGATTTAGAGTTCCAAATACATGTATCCATATAGGAGAAAACAGAGTGAAACCTAAACATGAAAACGGTTACTGCAAAGAAACGGTTTAACCTAGAAGAACGAAATTTGTTGAGCCAAGTGGGATTGGTCGGCTGATCATTAAATGGAGGTATCATCAGGATTGGGTGAAAAAATGTTTGCTGAGATTTCCGGAAACTCGTAGTTTTTTGGAAGCTTGGCAACCCCTTTAAATGAAAGATATTCTCGTCAGTCTCTGCTTGGGGCTACTTCAATAGGACACAAACCATAGTGATAGAACTTGGAACTACATTATTGTACCAAGTTTCAAAGAGCTAGCACAAACCGTGTTTGATTTAGAGTTCCAACTACAGGTATCCATACAGGAGAAAACAGAGTGAAACCTAAACATGAAAACGGTTACTGCAAAGGAACGGTTTAACCTAGAAGAACGAAATTTGGTGAGCCAAGTGGGATTCGTGTACTGAGGACTACCTGCAAGTATCATCAAGATTTGGTGAAAAAACGTTTGCTGAGATTTCCGGAAACTTGTAGTTGTTTGGAAGCTTGGCAACCCCTTTCAATGAAAGTGATTCTCGTCAGTCTCTGCTTGGGGCTACTTCAATAGGACACAAACCATAGCGATAGAACTTGGAACTACATTATTGTGCCACGTTTCAAAGAGCTAGCACAAACCGTGTTTGATTTAGAGTTCCAACTACATGTATCCATATAGGAGAAAACAGAGTGAAACCTAAACATGAAAACGGTTACAGAAAAGGAACGGTTTAACCTAGAAGAACGAAATTTGGTGAGCCAAGTGGGATTGGTCGGCAGATCATTAAATGGAAGTATCATCAAGATTGGGTGAAAAAATGTTTGCTGAGATTTCCATAAACTCGTAGTTTTTTCGAAGCTTGGCAACCCTTTTAATGAAAGTGATTCTAGTCAGTCTCTGCTTGGGGCTACTTCAATAGGACACAAACCATAGCAATAGAACTTCTAACTAAATTATCGTGCCAAGTTTCAAAGAGCTAGCACAAACCGTGTTTGCTTTAGAGTTCCAAATACATGTATCCATATAGGAGAAAACAGAGTGAAACCTAAACATGAAAACGGTTACTGAAAAGGAACGGTTTAACCTAGAAGAACGAAATTTGGTGAGCCAAGTGGGATTGGTCGGCTGATCATTAAATGGAGGTATCATCAAGATTGGGTGAAAAAATGTTTGCTGAGATTTCCGGAAACTCGTAGTTTTTTGGAAGCTTGGCAATCCCTTTCAATGAAAGAGATTCTCGTCAGTCTCTGCTTGGGGCTACTTCAATAGGACACAAACCATAGTGATAGAACTTGGAACTACATTATTATGCCAAGTTTCAAAGAGCTAGCACAAACCGTGTTTGATTTAGAGTTCCAACTACATGTATCCATACAGGAGAAAACAGAGTGAAACCTAAACATGAAAACGGTTACTGCAAAGGAACGGTTTAACCTAGAAGAACGAAATTTGGTGAGCCAAGTGGGATTCGTGTACTGATCATTACCTGCAAGTATCATCAAGATTGTGTTGAAAAAATGTTTACCGAGAATTCCGGAAACTAGTAGTTTTTTGGAAGCTTGGCAACCCCTTTCAATGAAAGTGATTCTCGTCAGTCTCTGCTTGGGGCTACTTCAATAGGACACAAACCATAGCGATATGTCTTGAGACTACATTATTGTGCGAAGTTTCAAAGAGCTAGCCCAAACCGTGTTTGATTTAGAGTTCCGACTACATGTATCCATATAGGAGAAAACAGAGTGAAACCTAAACATGAAAACGGTTACTGCAAAGGAACGGTTTAACCTAGAAGAACGAAATTTGGTGAGCCAAGTGGGATTGGTCGGCTGATCATTAAATGGAAGTATCATCAAGATTGAGTGAAAAAATGTTTGCTGAGATTTCCCGAAACTCGTAGTTTTTTGGAACCTTGGCAACCCCGTTCAATGAAAGTGATTCTCCTCAGTCTCTGCATGGGGCTACTTCAATAGGACACAAACCATAGCGATAGAACATGGAACTACATTATTGTGCCAACTTTCAAAGAGCTAGCCCAAACCGTGTTTGATTTAGAGTTATAACTACATGTATCCATATAGGAGAAAACAGAGTGAAACCTAAACATGAAAACGGTTACTGCAAAGGAACGGTTTTAACCTAGAAGAACGAAATTTGGTGAGCCAAGTGGGATTGGTCAGCTGATGATTAAATGGAGGTATCATCAATATTGGGTGAAAAAATGTTTGCTGAGATTTCCGGAAACTCGAAGTTTTTCGAAGCTTGGCAACCCCTTTCAATGAAAGAGATTCTCGTCAGTCTCTGCTTGGGGCTACTTCAATAGGACACAAACCATAGTGACAGAACTTGGAACTACATTATTGTGCCAAGTTTCAAAGAGCTAGCACAAACCGTGTTAATTTAGAGTTCCAACTACATGTATCCATATAGGAGAAAACGGAGTGAAACCCAAACATGAAAACGGGTACTGCAAAGGAACGGTTTAACCTACAAGAACGAAATTTGGTGAGCCAAGTGGGATTCGTGTACTGATGACTACCTGCAAGTATCATCAAGATTGGGTGAAAAAATGTTTGCTGAGATATCCGGAAACATGTAGGTTTTTGGAAGCTTGGCAACCCCTTTCAATGAAAGTGATTCTCGTCAGTCTCTGCTTGGGCCTCTCAATAGGGCACAAACCATAGCGATATATCTTGAAACTACATTATTGTACCAAGTTTCAAAGAGCTAGCCCAAACCGTGTTTGATTTAGAGTTCCGACTACATGTATCCATATAGGAGAAAACAGAGTGAAACCTAAACATGAAAACGGTTACTGCAAAGGAACGGTTTAACCTAGAAGAACGAAATTTGGTGAGCCAAGTGGGATTCGTGTACTGATCATTACCTGCAAGTATCATCAAGATTGTGTGAAAAAATGTTTGCTGAGATTTCCGGAAACTTGTAGTTGTTTGGAAGCTTGGCAACCACTTTCAATGAATGTGATTCTCGTCAGTCTCTGCTTGGCGCTACTTCAATAGGACACAAACCATAGCGATAGAACTTGGAACTACATTATTGTGCCAAGTTTCAAAGAGCTAGCACAAACCGTGTTTGATTTAGAGTTCCAACTACATGTATCCATATAGGAGAAAACAGAGTGAAAACTAAACATGAAAACGGTTACTGCAAAGGAACGGTTTAACCTAGAAGAACGAAATTTGGTGAGCCAAGTGGGATTGGTCGGCTGATCATTAAATGGAGGTATCATCAAGATTGGGTGAAAAAATGTTTGCTGAGATTTCCGGAAACTCGTAATTTTTTGGAAGCTTGGCAATCCCTTTCAATGAAAGAGATTCTCGTCACTCTCTGCTTGGGGCTACTTCAATAGGACACAAACCATAGCGATATGTCTTGAGACTACATTATTGTGCGAAGTTTCAAAGAGCTAGCCCAAACCGTGTTTGATTTAGAGTTCCGACTACATGTATCCATATAGGAGAAAACAGAGTGAAACCTAAACATGAAAACGGTTACTGCAAAGGAACGGTTTAACCTAGAAGAACGAAATTTGGTGAGTCAAGTGGGATTCGTGTACTGATCATTACGTGCAAGTATCATCAAGATTGTATGAAAAAATGTTTGCTGAGATTTCCGGAAACTAGTAGTTGTTTGGAAGCTTGGCAACCCCTTTCAATGAAAGTGATTCTCGTCAGTCTCTGCTTGGGGCTACTTCAATAGGACACAAACCATAGCAATAGAACTTGGAACTACATTATTGTGCCACGTTTCAAAGAGCTAGCACAAACCGTGTTTGATTTAGAGTTCCAACTACATGTATCCATATAGGAGAAAACAGAGTGAAACCTAAACATGAAAACGGTTACTGCAAAGGAACGGTTTAAACTAGAAGAACGAAATTTGGTGAGCCAAGTGGGATTGGTCGGCTGATCATTAAATGGAAGTATCATCAAGATTGGGTGAAAAATGTTTGCTGAGATTTCCCGAAACTCGTAGTTTTTTGGAACCTTTGCAACCCCTTTCAATGAAAGTGATTCTCCTCAGTCTCTGCATGGGGCTACTTCAATAGGACACAAACCATAGCGATAGAACATGGAACTACATTATTGTGCCAACTTTCAAAGAGCTAGCCCAAACCGTGTTTGATTTAGAGTTATAACTACATGTATCCATATAGGAGAAAACAGAGTGAAACCTAAACATGAAAACGGTTACTGCAAAGGAACGGTTTAACCTAGAAGAACGAAATTTGGTGAGCCAAGTGGGATTCATGTACTGATCATTACCTGCAAGTATCATCAAGATTGTGTGAAAAAATGTTTGCTGAGATTTCCGGAAACTAGTAGTTTTTTCGAAGCTTGGCAACCCCTTTCAATGAAAGTGATTCTAGTCAGTCTCTGCTTGGGGCTACTTCAATAGGACACAAACCATAGCGATAGAACTTGGAACTACATTATTGTGCCAAGTTTCAAAGAGCTAGCCCAAACCGTGTTTGATTTAGAGTTCCAAATACATGTATCCATATAGGGAGAAAACAGAGTGAAACCTAAACATGAAAACGGTTACTGCAAAGAACGGTTTAACCTAGAAGAACGAAATTTGGTGAGCCAAGTGGGATTCGTGTACTGATGACTACCTGCAAGTATCATCAAGATTGGGTGAAAAAATGTTTGCTGAGATTTCCGGAAACTTGTAGTTTTTTCTAAGCTTGTAACCCCTTTCAATGAAAGTGATTCACGTCAGTCTCTGCTTGGGGCTACTTCAATAGGACACAAACCATAGCGATAGAACTTGGAACTAGATTATTGTGCCAAGTTTCAAAGAGCTAGCCCAAACCGTGTTTGATTTAGAGTTCCGACTACATGTATCCATATAGGAGAAAACAGAGTGAAACCTAAACATGAAAACGGTTACTGCAAAGGAACGTTTAACCTAGAAGAACGAAATTTGGTGAGCCAAGTGGATTCGTGTACTGATCATTACCTGCAAGTATCATCAAGATTGTGTGAAAAAATGTTTCCTGAGATTTCCGGAAACTAGTAGTTGTTTGGAAGCTTGGCAACCCCTTTCAATGAAAGTGATTCTCGTCAGTCTCTGCTTGGGGCTACTTCAATAGGACACAAACCATAGCGATAGAACTTGGAACTACATTATTGTGCCAAGTTTCAAAGAGCTAGCACAAACCGTGGTTTGATTTAGAGTTCCAACTACATGTATCCATATAGGAGAAAACAGAGTGAAACCTAAACATGAAAACGGTTCCTGCAAAGGATCGGTTTAACCTTGAAGAACGAAATTTGGTGAGCCAAGTGGGATTCGTGTACTGAGGACTACCTGCAAGTATCATCAAGATTGGGTGAAAAAATGTTTGCTGAGATTTCCGGAGACTTGTAGTTTTTTGGAAGCTTGGCAACCCCTTTCAATGAAAGTGATTCTCGTCAGTTTCTGCTTGGGGCCAATTCAATAGGACACAAACCATAGCGATATATCTTGAAACTACATTATTGTACCAAGTTTCAAAGAGCTAGCCCAAACCGTGTTTGATTTAGAGTTCCGACTACATGTATCCATATAGGAGAAAACAGAGTGAAAACTAAACATGAAAACGGTTACTGCAAAGGAACGGTTTAACCTAGAAGAACGAAATTTGGTGAGCCAAGTGGATTCGTGTACTGATCATTACCTGCAAGTATCATCAAGATTGGGTGAAAAAACGTTTGCTGAGATTTCCGGGAAACTAGTAGTTGTTTGGAAGCTTGGCAACCCCTTTCAATGAAAGTGATTCTCGTCAGTCTCTGCTTGGGGCTACTTCAATAGGACACAAACCATAGCGATAGAACTTGGAAACTACAATATTTTCCAAGTTTCAAAGAGCTAGCCAAACCGTGTTTGATTTAGAGTTCCAACTACATGTATCCATATAGGAGAAAACAGAGTGAAACCTAAACATGAAAACGGTTACTGCAAAGGAACGGTTTAACCTAGAAGAACGAAATTTGGTGAGCCAAGTGGGATTCGTGTACTGATGACTACCTGCAAGTATCATCAAGATTCGGGTGAAAAAATGTTTCCTGAGATTTCCGGAAACTCGTAGTTTTTTGGAAGCTTGGCAACCCCTTTCAATGAAAGTGATTCTCGTCAGTCTCTGCTTGGGGCTACTTCAATAGGACACAAACCATAGCGATAGAAATTGGAACTACATTATTTTGCAAAGTATCAAAGAGCTAGCCCAAAACCGTGTTTGATTTAGAGTTCCGACTACATGTATCCATATAGGAGAAAACAGAGTGAAACCTAAACATGAAAACGGTTACTGCAAAGGAACGGTTTAACCTAGAAGAACGAAATTTGGTGAGCCAAGTGGGATTCGTGTACTGATCATTACCTGCAAGTATCATCAAGATTGTGTGAAAAAATGTTTGCTGAGATTTCCGGAAACTAGTAGTTGTTTGGAAGCTTGGCAACCCCTTTCAATGTAAGTGATTCTCGTCAGTCTCTGCTTGGGGCTACTTCAATAGGACACAAACCATAGCGATAGAACTTGGAACTACATTATTGTGCCAAGTTTCAAAGAGCTAGCACAAACCGTGTTTGATTTAGAGTTCCAACTACATGTATCCATATAGGAGAAAACAGAGTGAAACCTAAACATGAAAACGGTTCCTGCAAAGGATCGGTTTAACCTAGAAGAACGAAATTTGGTGAGCCAAGTGGGATTTCGTGTACTGAGGACTACCTGCAAGTATCATCAAGATTGGGTGAAAAAATGTTTGCTGAGATTTCCGGAGACTTGTAGTTTTTTGGAAGCTTGGCAACCCCTTTCAATGAAAGTGATTCTCGTCAGTTTCTGCTTGGGGCCAATTCAATAGGACACAAACCATAGCGATATATCTTGAAACTACATTATTGTACCAAGTTTCAAAGAGCTAGCCCAAACCGTGTTTGATTTAGAGTTCCGACTACATGTATCCATATAGGAGAAAACAGAGTGAAAACTAAACATGAAAACGGTTACTGCAAAGGAACGGTTTAACCTAGAAGAAACGAAATTTGGTGAGCCAAGTGGGATTCGTGTACTGATCATTACCTGCAAGTATCATCAAGATTGGGTGAAAAAACGTTTGCTGAGATTTCCGGAAACTAGTAGTTGTTTGGAAGCTTGGCAACCCCTTTCAATGAAAGTGATTCTCGTCAGTCTCTGCTTGGGGCTACTTCAATAGGACACAAACCATAGCGATAGAACTTGGAACTACAATATTTTTCCAAGTTTCAAAGAGCTAGCCCAAACCGTGTTTGATTTAGAGTTCCAACTACATGTATCCATATAGGAGAAAACAGAGTGAAACCTAAACATGAAAACGGTTACTGCAAAGGAACGGTTTAACCTAGAAGAACGAAATTTGGTGAGCCAAGTGGGATTCGTGTACTGATGACTACCTGCAAGTATCATCAAGATTCGGTGAAAAAATGTTTGCTGAGATTTCCGGAAACTCGTAGTTTTTTGGAAGCTTGGCAACCCCTTTCAATGAAAGTGATTCTCGTCAGTCTCTGCTTGGGGCTACTTCAATAGGACACAAACCATAGCGATAGAAATTGGAACTACATTATTTTGCAAAGTATCAAAGAGCTAGCCCAAACCGTGTTTGATTTAGAGTTCCAACTACATGTATCCATATAGGAGAAAACAGAGTGAAACCTAAACATGAAAACGGTTACTGCAAAGGAACGGTTTAACCTAGAAGAACGAAATTTGGTGAGCCAAATGGGATTCGTGTACTGATGACTACCTGCAAGTATCATCAAGATTGGGTGAAAAAATGTTTGCTGAGATTTCCGGAAACTTGTAGTTTTTTCTAAGCTTGGTAACCCCTTTCAATGAAAGTGATTCTCGTCAGTCTCTGCTTGGGGCTACTTCAATAGGACACAAACCATAGCGATAGAACTTGGAACTAGATTATTGTGCCAAGTTTCAAAGAGCTAGCCCAAACCGTGTTTGATTTAGAGTTCCGACTACATGTATCCATATAGGAGAAAACAGAGTGAAACCTAAACATGAAAACGGTTACTGCAAAGGAACGGTTTAACCTAGAAGAACGAAATTTGGTGAGCCAAGTGGGATTCGTGTACTGATCATTACCTGCAAGTATCATCAAGATTGTGTGAAAAAATGTTTGCTGAGAATTCCGGAAACTAGTAGTTTTTTGGAAGCTTGGCAACCCCTTCCAATGAAAGTGATTCTCGACAGTCTCTGCTTGGGGCTACTTCAATAGGACACAAACCATAGCGATATGTCTTGAGACTACATTATTGTGCGAAGTTTCAAAGAGCTAGCCCAAACCGTGTTTGATTTAGAGTTCCGACTACATGTATCCATATAGGAGAAAACAGAGTGAAACCTAAACATGAAAACGGTTACTGCAAAGGAACTGTTTAACCTAGAAGAACGAAATTTGGTGAGTCAAGTGGGATTCGTGTACTGATCATTACGTGCAAGTATCATCAAGATTGTATGAAAAAATGTTTGCTGAGATTTCCGGAAACTAGTAGTTGTTTAGAGGCTTG
>NW_027551804.1:0-76649 GCF_045843805.1 Urocitellus parryii
GAGCCAAGTGGGATTCGTGTACTGATCACTACCTGCAAGTATCATCAAGATTGGGTGAAAAAATGTTTGCTGAGATTTCAGGAAACTCGTAGTTTTTTGGAAGCTTGGCAACCCCTTTCAATGAAAGGGATTCTCGTCAGTCTCTGCTTGGGGCTACTTCAATAGCACACAAACCATAGCGATAGAACTTGGAACTACATTATTGTGCCAAGTTTCGAAGAGCTAGCACAGACCGTGTTTGATTTAGAGTTCCAACTACATGTATCCATACAGGAGAAAACAGAGTGAAACCTAAACATGAAAACGGTTACTGCAAAGGAACGGTTTAACCTAGAAGAACGAAATTTGGTGAGCCAAGTGGGATTGGTGTACTGATCATTAAATAGAAGTATCATCAAGATTGGGTGAAAAAAAGTTTGCTGAGATTTCAGGAAACTCGTAGTTTTTTGGAAGCTTGGCAACCCCTTTCAATGAAAGGGATTCTCGTCAGTCTCTGCTTGGGGCTACTTCAATAGCACACAAACCATAGCGATAGAACTTGGAACTACATTATTGTGCCAAGTTTCAAAGAGCTAACACAAACCGTGTTTGATTTAGTGTTCCAACTACATGTATCCATATAGGAGAAAACAGAGTGAAACCTAAACATGAAAACGGTTACTGCAAAGGAACGGTTTAACCTAGAAGAACGAAATTTGGTGAGCCAAGTGGGATTCGTGTACTGATCACTACCTGCAAGTATCATCAAGATTGGGTGAAAAAATGTTTGCTGAGATTTCAGGAAACTCGCAGTTTTTTGGAAGCTTGGCAACCCCTTTCAATGAAAGGGATTCTCGTCAGTCTCTGCTTGGGGCTACTTCAATAGCACACAAACCATAGCCATAGAACTTGGAACTACATTATTGTGCCAAGTTTCAAAGAGCTAGCACAAACCGTGTTTGATTTAGAGTTCCAACTACATGTATCCATATAGGAGAAAACAGAGTGAAACCTAAACATGAAAACGGTTACTGCAAAGGAACGGTTTAACCTAGAAGAACGAAATTTGGTGAGCCAAGTGGGATTGGTGTACTGATCATTAAATGGAAGTATCATCAAGATTGGGTGAAAAAATGTTTGCTGAGATTTCAGGAAACTCGTAGTTTTTTTGGAAGCTTGGCAACCCCTTTCAATGAAAGGGAGTCTCATCAGTCGCTGCTTGGGGCTACTTCAATAGCACACAAACCCTAGCGATAGAACTTGAAACTACATTATTTTGCCAAGTTTCAAAGAGCTAGCACAAACCGTGTTTGATTTAGAGTTCCAACTACATGTATCTATATAGGAGAAAACAGAGTGAAACCTAAATATGAAAACGATTACTGCAAAGGAACGGTTTAACCTAGAAGAACGAAATTTGGTGAGCCAAGTGGGATTGGTGTACTGATCATTAAATGGAAGTATCATCAAGATTGGGTGAAAAAATGTCAGCTGAGATCTCAGGAAACTCGTAGTTTTTTGGAAGCTTGGCAACCCCTTTCAATGAAAGGGATTCTCGTCAGTCTCTGCTTGGGGCTATTTCAATAGCACACAAACCATAGTGATAGAACTTGGAACTACATTATTGTGCCAAGTTTCAAAGAGCTAGCACAAACCGTGTTTGATTTAGAGTTCCAACTACATGTATCCATATATGAGAAAACAGAGTGAAACCTAAACATGAAAACGGTTACTGCAAAAGGAACGGTTTAACCTAGAAGAACGAAATTTGGTGAGCCAAGTGGGATTGGTGTACTGATCATTAAATAGAAGTATCATCAAGATTGGGTGAAAAAATATTTGCTGAGATTTCAGGAAACTCGCAGTTTTTTGGAAGCTTGGCAACCCCTTTCAATGAAAGGGATTCTCGTCAGTCTCTGCTTGGGGCTACTTCAATAGCACACAAACCATAGCGATAGAACTTGGAACTACATTATTGTGCCATGTTTCAAAGAGCTAGCACAAACCGTGTTTGATTTAGAGTTCCAACTACATGTATCCATATAGGAGAAAACAGAGTGAAACCTAAACATGAAAACGGTTACTGCAAAGGAACGGTTTAACCTAGAAGAACGAAATTTGGTGAGCCAAGTGGGATTGGTGTACTGATCATTAAATGGAAGTATCATCAAGATTGGGTGAAAAAATGTTTGCTGAGATTTCAGGAAACTCGCAGTTTTTTGGAAGCTTGGCAACCCCTTTCAATGAAAGGGATTCTCGTCAGTCTCTGCTTGGGGCTACTTCAATAGCACACAAACCATAGCGATAGAACTTGGAACTACATTATTGTGCCAAGTTTCAAAGAGCTAGCACAAACCGTGTTTGATTTAGAGTTCCAACTACATGTATCCATATAGGAGAAAACAGAGTGAAACCTAAACATGAAAACGGTTACTGCAAAGGAACGGTTTAACCTAGAAGAAAGAAATTTGGTGAGCCAAGTGGGATTCGTGTACTGATCATTAAATAGAAGTATCATCAAGATTGGGTGAAAAATAGTTTGCTGAGATTTCAGGAAACTCGTAGTTTTTTGGAAGCTTGGCAACCCCTTTCAATGAAAGGGATTCTCGTCAGTCTCTGCTTGGGGCTACTTCAATAGCACACAAACCATAGCGATAGAACTTGGAACTACATTATTGTGCCAAGTTTCAAAGAGCTAACACAAACCGTGTTTGATTTAGTGTTCCAACTACATGTATCCATATAGGAGAAAACAGAGTGAAACCTAAACATGAAAACGGTTACTGCAAAGGAACGGTTTAACCTAGAAGAACGAAATTTGGTGAGCCAAGTGGGATTCGTGTACTGATCACTACCTGCAAGTATCATCAAGATTGGGTGAAAAAATGTTTGCTGAGATTTCAGGAAACTCGCAGTTTTTTGGAAGCTTGGCAACCCCTTTCAATGAAAGGGATTCTCGTCAGTCTCTGCTTGGGGCTACTTCAATAGCACACAAACCATAGCGATAGAACTTGGAACTACATTATTGTGCCACGTTTCAAAGAGCTAGCACAAACCGTGTTTGATTTAGAGTTCCAACTACATGTATCCATATAGGAGAAAACAGAGTGAAACCTAATCATGAAAACGGTTACTGCAAAGGAACGGTTTAACCTAAAGAACGAAATTTGGTGAGCCAAGTGGGATTCGTGTACTGATCACTACCTGCAAGTATCATCAAGATTGGGTGAAAAAATGTTTGCTGAGATTTCTGGAAACTCGCAGTTTTTTGGAAGCTTGGCAACCCCTTTCAATGAAAGGGATTCTTGTCAGTCTCTGCTTGGGGCTACTTCAATAGCACACAAACCATAGCGATAGAACTTGGAACTACATTATTGTGCCAAGTTTCAAAGAGCTAGCACAAACCGTGTTTGATTTAGAGTTCCAACTACATGTATCCATATAGGAGAAAACAGAGTGAAACCTAAACATGAAAACGGTTACTGCAAAGGAACGGTTTAACCTAGAAGAACGAAATTTGGTGAGCCAAGTGGGATTGGTGTACTGATCATTAAATGGAAGTATCATCAAGATTGGGTGAAAAAATGTCTGCTGAGATTTCAGGAAACTCGTAGTTTTTTGGAAGCTTGGCATCCCCTTTCATTGAAAGGGATTCTCGTCAGTCTCTGCTTGGGGCTACTTCAATAGCACACAAACCATAGCGATAGAACTTGGAACTACATTATTGTGCCAAGTTTCAAAGAGCTAGCACAAACCGTGTTTGATTTAGAGTTCCAACTACATGTATCCATATAGGAGAAAACAGAGTGAAACCTAAATATGAAAACGATTACTGCAAAGGAACGGTTTAACTTAGAAGAACGAAATTTGGTGAGCCAAGTGGGATTCGTGTACTGATCATTAAATGGAAGTATTCATCAAGATTGGGTGAAAAAATGTTTGCTGATATTTCAGGAAACTCGTAGTTTTTTGGAAGCTTGGCAACCCCTTTCAATGAAAGGGATTCTCGTCAGTCTCTGCTTGGGGCTACTTCAATAGCACACAAACCATAGCGATAGAACTTGGAACTACATTATTGTGCCAAGTTTCAAAGAGCTAGCACAAACCGTGTTTGATTTAGAGTTCCAACTACATGTATCCATATAGGAGAAAACAGAGTGAAACCTAAATATGAAAACGATTACTGCAAAGGAACGGTTTAACCTAGAAGAACGAAATTTGGTGAGCCAAGTGGGATTGGTGTACTGATCATTAAATAGAAGTATCATCAAGATTGGGTGAAAAAAAGTTTGCTGAGATTTCAGGAAACTCGTAGTTTTTGGAAGCTTGGCAACCCCTTTCAATGAAAGGGATTCTCGTCAGTCTCTGCTTGGGGCTACTTCAATAGCACACAAACCATAGCGATAGAACTTGGAACTACATTATTGTGCCAAGTTTCAAAGAGCTAACACAAACCGTGTTTGATTTAGTGTTCCAACTACATGTATCCATATAGGAGAAAACAGAGTGAAACCTAAACATGAAAACGGTTACTGCAAAGGAAACGGTTTAACCTAGAAGAACGAAATTTGGTGAGCCAAGTGGGATTCGTGTACTGATCACTACCTGCAAGTATCATCAAGATTGGGTGAAAAAATGTTTGCTGAGATTTCAGGAAACTCGCAGTTTTTTGGAAGCTTGGCAACCCCTTTCAATGAAAGGGATTCTCGTCAGTCTCTGCTTGGGGCTACTTCAATAGCACACAAACCATAGCCATAGAACTTGGAACTACATTATTGTGCCAAGTTTCAAAGAGCTAGCACAAACCGTGTTTGATTTAGAGTTCCAACTACATGTATCCATATAGGAGAAAACAGAGTGAAACCTAAACATGAAAACGGTTACTGCAAAGGAACGGTTTAACCTAGAAGAACGAAATTTGGTGAGCCAATGGGATTGGTGTACTGATCATTAAATGGAAGTATCATCAAGATTGGGTGAAAAAATGTCTGCTGAGATTTCAGGAAACTCGTAGTTTTTTGGAAGCTTGGCATCCCCTTTCATTGAAAGGGATTCTCGTCAGTCTCTGCTTGGGGCTACTTCAATAGCACACAAACCATAGCGATAGAACTTGGAACTACATTATTGTGCCAAGTTTCAAAGAGCTAGCACAAACCGTGTTTGATTTAGAGTTCCAACTACATGTATCCATATAGGAGAAAACACAGTGAAACCTAAACATGAAAACGGTTACTGCAAAGGAACGGTTTAACCTAGAAGAACGAAATTTGGTGAGCCAAGTGGGATTGGTGTACTGATCATTAAATGGAAGTTTCATCAAGATTGGGTGAAAAAATGTCTGCTGAGATTTCAGGAAACTCGCAGTTTTTTGAAGCCTGGCAACCCCTTTCTATGAAAGGGATTCTCGTCAGTCTCTGCTTGGGGCTACTTCAATAGCACACAATCCATAGCGATAGAACTTGGAACTACATTATTGTGCCAAGTTTCAAAGAGCTAGCACAAACCGTGTTTGATTTAGAGTTCCAACTACATGTATCCATATAGGAGAAAACAGAGTGAAACCTAAACATGAAAACGGTTACTGCAAAGGAACGGTTTAAACCTAGAAGAACGAAATTTGGTGAGCCAAGTGGGATTGGTGTACTGATCATTAAATGGAAGTATCATCAAGATTGGGTGAAAAAATGTTTGCTGAGATTTCAGGAAACTCGTAGTTTTTTGGAAGCTTGGCAACCCCTTTCAATGAAAGGGATTCTCGTCAGTCTCTGCTTGGGGCTACTTCAATAGCACACAAACCATAGCGATAGAACTTGGAACTACATTATTGTGCCAAGTTTCAAAGAGCTAGCACACACCGTGTTTGATTTAGAGTTCCAACTACATGTATCCATATAGGAGAAAACAGAGTGAAACCTAAACATGAAAATGGTTACTGCAAAGGAACGGTTTAACCTAGAAGAACGAAATTTGGTGAGCCAAGTGGGATTGGTGTACTGATCTTTAAATGGAAGTATCATCAAGATTGGGTGAAAAAAATGTTTGCTGAGATTTCAGGAAAACGTAGTTTTTTGGAAGCTTGGCAACCCCTTTCAATGAAAGGGATTCTCGTCAGTCTCTGCTTGGGGCTACTTCAATAGCACACAAACCATAGCCATAGAACTTGGAACTACATTATTGTGCCAAGTTTCAAAGAGCTAGCACAAACCGTGTTTGATTTAGAGTTCCAACTACATGTATCCAAATAGGAGAAAACAGAGTGAAACCTAAACATGAAAACGGTTGCTGCAAAGGAACGTTTTAATCTAGAAGAACAAAATTTAGTGAGCCAAGTGGGATTCATGTACTGATCACTACCTGCAAGTATCATCAAGATTGGGTGAAAAAATGTTTGCTGAGATTTCAGGAAACTCGCAGTTTTTTGGAAGCTTGGCAACCCCTTTCAATGAAAGGGATTCTCGTCAGTCTCTGCTTGGGGCTACTTCAATAGCACACAAACCATAGCGATAGAACTTGGAACTACATTATTGTGCCTAGTTTCAAAGAGCTAGCACAAACCGTGTTTGATTTAGAGTTCCAACTACATGTATCCATATAGGAGAAAACAGAGTGAAACCTAAACATGAAAACGGTTACTGCAAAGGAACGGTTTAACCTAGAAGAACGAAATTTGGTGAGCCAAGTGGGATTCGTGTACTGATCACTACCTGCAAGTATCATCAAGATTGGGTGAAAAAATGTTTGCTGAGATTTCAGGAAACTCGTAGTTTTTTGGAAGCTTGGCAACCCCTTTCAATGAAAGGGATTCTCGTCAGTCTCTGCTTGGGGCTACTTCAATAGCACACAAACCATAGCGATAGAACTTGGAACTACATTATTGTGCCAAGTTTCGAAGAGCTAGCACAGACCGTGTTTGATTTAGAGTTCCAACTACATGTATCCATACAGGAGAAAACAGAGTGAAACCTAAACATGAAAACGGTTACTGCAAAGGAACGGTTTAACCTAGAAGAACGAAATTTGGTGAGCCAAGTGGGATTGGTGTACTGATCATTAAATAGAAGTATCATCAAGATTGGGTGAAAAAAAGTTTGCTGAGATTTCAGGAAACTCGTAGTTTTTTGGAAGCTTGGCAACCCCTTTCAATGAAAGGGATTCTCGTCAGTCTCTGCTTGGGGCTACTTCAATAGCACACAAACCATAGCGATAGAACTTGGAACTACATTATTGTGCCAAGTTTCAAAGAGCTAACACAAACCGTGTTTGATTTAGTGTTCCAACTACATGTATCCATATAGGAGAAAACAGAGTGAAACCTAAACATGAAAACGGTTACTGCAAAGGAACGGTTTAACCTAGAAGAACGAAATTTGGTGAGCCAAGTGGGATTCGTGTACTGATCACTACCTGCAAGTATCATCAAGATTGGGTGAAAAAATGTTTGCTGAGATTTCAGGAAACTCGCAGTTTTTTGGAAGCTTGGCAACCCCTTTCAATGAAAGGGATTCTCGTCAGTCTCTGCTTGGGGCTACTTCAATAGCACACAAACCATAGCCATAGAACTTGGAACTACATTATTGTGCCAAGTTTCAAAGAGCTAGCACAAACCGTGTTTGATTTAGAGTTCCAACTACATGTATCCATATAGGAGAAAACAGAGTGAAACCTAAACATGAAAACGGTTACTGCAAAGGAACGGTTTAACCTAGAAGAACGAAATTTGGTGAGCCAAGTGGGATTGGTGTACTGATCATTAAATGGAAGTATCATCAAGATTGGGTGAAAAAATGTTTGCTGAGATTTCAGGAAACTCGTAGTTTTTTGGAAGCTTGGCAACCCCTTTCAATGAAAGGGAGTCTCATCAGTCGCTGCTTGGGGCTACTTCAATAGCACACAAACCCTAGCGATAGAACTTGAAACTACATTATTTTGCCAAGTTTCAAAGAGCTAGCACAAACCGTGTTTGATTTAGAGTTCCAACTACATGTATCTATATAGGAGAAAACAGAGTGAAACCTAAATATGAAAACGATTACTGCAAAGGAACGGTTTAACCTAGAAGAACGAAATTTGGTGAGCCAAGTGGGATTGGTGTACTGATCATTAAATGGAAGTATCATCAAGATTGGGTGAAAAAATGTCAGCTGAGATCTCAGGAAACTCGTAGTTTTTTGGAAGCTTGGCAACCCCTTTCAATGAAAGGGATTCTCGTCAGTCTCTGCTTGGGGCTATTTCAATAGCACACAAACCATAGTGATAGAACTTGGAACTACATTATTGTGCCAAGTTTCAAAGAGCTAGCACAAACCGTGTTTGATTTAGAGTTCCAACTACATGTATCCATATATGAGAAAACAGAGTGAAACCTAAACATGAAAACGGTTACTGCAAAGGAACGGTTTAACCTAGAAGAACGAAATTTGGTGAGCCAAGTGGGATTGGTGTACTGATCATTAAATAGAAGTATCATCAAGATTGGGTGAAAAAATATTTGCTGAGATTTCAGGAAACTCGCAGTTTTTTGGAAGCTTGGCAACCCCTTTCAATGAAAGGGATTCTCGTCAGTCTCTGCTTGGGGCTACTTCAATAGCACACAAACCATAGCGATAGAACTTGGAACTACATTATTGTGCCATGTTTCAAAGAGCTAGCACAAACCGTGTTTGATTTAGAGTTCCAACTACATGTATCCATATAGGAGAAAACAGAGTGAAACCTAAACATGAAAACGGTTACTGCAAAGGAACGGTTTAACCTAGAAGAACGAAATTTGGTGAGCCAATTGGGATTGGTGTACTGATCATTAAATGGAAGTATCATCAAGATTGGGTGAAAAAATGTTTGCTGAGATTTCAGGAAACTCGCAGTTTTTGGAAGCTTGGCAACCCCTTTCAATGAAAGGGATTCTCGTCAGTCTCTGCTTGGGGCTACTTCAATAGCACACAAACCATAGCGATAGAACTTGGAACTACATTATTGTGCCAAGTTTCAAAGAGCTAGCACAAACCGTGTTTGATTTAGAGTTCCAACTACATGTATCCATATAGGAGAAAACAGAGTGAAACCTAAACATGAAAACGGTTACTGCAAAGGAACGGTTTAACCTAGAAGAAAGAAATTTGGTGAGCCAAGTGGGATTCGTGTACTGATCATTAAATAGAAGTATCATCAAGATTGGGTGAAAAATAGTTTGCTGAGATTTCAGGAAACTCGTAGTTTTTTGGAAGCTTGGCAACCCCTTTCAATGAAAGGGATTCTCGTCAGTCTCTGCTTGGGGCTACTTCAATAGCACACAAACCATAGCGATAGAACTTGGAACTACATTATTGTGCCAAGTTTCAAAGAGCTAACACAAACCGTGTTTGATTTAGTGTTCCAACTACATGTATCCATATAGGAGAAAACAGAGTGAAACCTAAACATGAAAACGGTTACTGCAAAGGAACGGTTTAACCTAGAAGAACGAAATTTGGTGAGCCAAGTGGGATTCGTGTACTGATCACTACCTGCAAGTATCATCAAGATTGGGTGAAAAAATGTTTGCTGAGATTTCAGGAAACTCGCAGTTTTTTGGAAGCTTGGCAACCCCTTTCAATGAAAGGGATTCTCGTCAGTCTCTGCTTGGGGCTACTTCAATAGCACACAAACCATAGCGATAGAACTTGGAACTACATTATTGTGCCACGTTTCAAAGAGCTAGCACAAACCGTGTTTGATTTAGAGTTCCAACTACATGTATCCATATAGGAGAAAACAGAGTGAAACCTAATCATGAAAACGGTTACTGCAAAGGAACGGTTTAACCTAAAGAACGAAATTTGGTGAGCCAAGTGGGATTCGTGTACTGATCACTACCTGCAAGTATCATCAAGATTGGGTGAAAAAATGTTTGCTGAGATTTCTGGAAACTCGCAGTTTTTTGGAAGCTTGGCAACCCCTTTCAATGAAAGGATTCTTGTCAGTCTCTGCTTGGGGCTACTTCAATAGCACACAAACCATAGCGATAGAACTTGGAACTACATTATTGTGCCAAGTTTCAAAGAGCTAGCACAAACCGTGTTTGATTTAGAGTTCCAACTACATGTATCCATATAGGAGAAAACAGAGTGAAACCTAAACATGAAAACGGTTGCTGCAAAGGAACGTTTTAATCTAGAAGAACAAAATTTAGTGAGCCAAGTGGGATTCATGTACTGATCACTACCTGCAAGTATCATCAAGATTGGGTGAAAAAATGTTTGCTGAGATTTCAGGAAACTCGCAGTTTTTTGGAAGCTTGGCAACCCCTTTCAATGAAAGGGATTCTCGTCAGTCTCTGCTTGGGGCTACTTCAATAGCACACAAACCATAGCGATAGAACTTGGAACTACATTATTGTGCCTAGTTTCAAAGAGCTAGCACAAACCGTGTTTGATTTAGAGTTCCAACTACATGTATCCATATAGGAGAAAACAGAGTGAAACCTAAACATGAAAACGGTTACTGCAAAGGAACGGTTTAACCTAGAAGAACGAATTTGGTGAGCCAAGTGGGATTCGTGTACTGATCACTACCTGCAAGTATCATCAAGATTGGGTGAAAAAATGTTTGCTGGGATTTCAGGAAACTCGTAGTTTTTTGGAAGCTTGGCAACCCCTTTCAATGAAAGGGATTCTCGTCAGTCTCTGCTTGGGGCTACTTCAATAGCACACAAACCATAGCGATAGAACTTGGAACTACATTATTGTGCCAAGTTTCGAAGAGCTAGCACAGACCGTGTTTGATTTAGAGTTCCAACTACATGTATCCATACAGGAGAAAACAGAGTGAAACCTAAACATGAAAACGGTTACTGCAAAGGAACGGTTTAACCTAGAAGAACGAAATTTGGTGAGCCAAGTGGGATTGGTGTACTGATCATTAAATAGAAGTATCATCAAGATTGGGTGAAAAAAAGTTTGCTGAGATTTCAGGAAACTCGTAGTTTTTTGGAAGCTTGGCAACCCCTTTCAATGAAAGGGATTCTCGTCAGTCTCTGCTTGGGGCTACTTCAATAGCACACAAACCATAGCGATAGAACTTGGAACTACATTATTGTGCCAAGTTTCAAAGAGCTAACACAAACCGTGTTTGATTTAGTGTTCCAACTACATGTATCCATATAGGAGAAAACAGAGTGAAACCTAAACATGAAAACGGTTACTGCAAAGGAACGGTTTAACCTAGAAGAACGAAATTTGGTGAGCCAAGTGGGATTGGTGTACTGATCATTAAATGGAAGTATCATCAAGATTGGGTGAAAAAATGTTTGCTGAGATTTCAGGAAACTCGTAGTTTTTTGGAAGCTTGGCAACCCCTTTCAATGAAAGGGAGTCTCATCAGTCGCTGCTTGGGGCTACTTCAATAGCACACAAACCCTAGCGATAGAACTTGAAACTACATTATTTTGCCAAGTTTCAAAGAGCTAGCACAAACCGTGTTTGATTTAGAGTTCCAACTACATGTATCTATATAGGAGAAAACAGAGTGAAACCTAAATATGAAAACGATTACTGCAAAGGAACGGTTTAACCTAGAAGAACGAAATTTGGTGAGCCAAGTGGGATTGGTGTACTGATCATTAAATGGAAGTATCATCAAGATTGGGTGAAAAAATGTCAGCTGAGATCTCAGGAAACTCGTAGTTTTTTGGAAGCTTGGCAACCCCTTTCAATGAAAGGGATTCTCGTCAGTCTCTGCTTGGGGCTATTTCAATAGCACACAAACCATAGTGATAGAACTTGGAACTACATTATTGTGCCAAGTTTCAAAGAGCTAGCACAAACCGTGTTTGATTTAGAGTTCCAACTACATGTATCCATATATGAGAAAACAGAGTGAAACCTAAACATGAAAACGGTTACTGCAAAGGAACGGTTTAACCTAGAAGAACGAAATTTGGTGAGCCAAGTGGGATTGGTGTACTGATCATTAAATAGAAGTATCATCAAGATTGGGTGAAAAAATATTTGCTGAGATTTCAGGAAACTCGCAGTTTTTTGGAAGCTTGGCAACCCCTTTCAATGAAAGGGATTCTCGTCAGTCTCTGCTTGGGGCTACTTCAATAGCACACAAACCATAGCGATAGAACTTGGAACTACATTATTGTGCCATGTTTCAAAGAGCTAGCACAAACCGTGTTTGATTTAGAGTTCCAACTACATGTATCCATATAGGAGAAAACAGAGTGAAACCTAAACATGAAAACGGTTACTGCAAAGGAACGGTTTAACCTAGAAGAACGAAATTTGGTGAGCCAAGTGGGATTGGTGTACTGATCATTAAATGGAAGTATCATCAAGATTGGGTGAAAAAATGTTTGCTGAGATTTCAGGAAACTCGCAGTTTTTTGGAAGCTTGGCAACCCCTTTCAATGAAAGGGATTCTCGTCAGTCTCTGCTTGGGGCTACTTCAATAGCACACAAACCATAGCGATAGAACTTGGAACTACATTATTGTGCCAAGTTTCAAAGAGCTAGCACAAACCGTGTTTGATTTAGAGTTCCAACTACATGTATCCATATAGGAGAAAACAGAGTGAAACCTAAACATGAAAACGGTTACTGCAAAGGAACGGTTTAACCTAGAAGAACGAAATTTGGTGAGCCAAGTGGGATTGGTGTACTGATAATTAAATAGAAGTATCATCAAGATTGGGTGAAAAAAAGTTTGCTGAGATTTCAGGAAACTCGTAGTTTTTTGGAAGCTTGGCAACCCCTTTCATTGAAAGGGATTCTCGTCAGTCTCTGCTTGGGGCTACTTCAATAGCACACAAACCATAGCGATAGAACTTGGAACTACATTATTGTGCCAAGTTTCAAAGAGCTAGCACAAACCGTGTTTGATTTAGAGTTCCAACTACATGTATCCATATAGGAGAAAACAGAGTGAAACCTAAACATGAAAACGGTTACTGCAAAGGAACGGTTTAACCTAGAAGAACGAAATTTGGTGAGCCAAGTGGGATTTGTGTACTGATCATTAAATGGAAGTATCATCAAGATTGGGTGAAAAAATGTTTGCTGATATTTCAGGAAACTCGTAGTTTTTTGGAAGCTTGGCAACCCCTTTCAATGAAAGGGATTCTCGTCAGTCTCTGCTTGGGGCTACTTCAATAGCACACAAACCCTAGCGATAGAACTTGGAACTACATTATTGTGCCAAGTTTCAAAGAGCTAGCACAAACCGTGTTTGATTTAGAGTTCCAACTACATGTATCCATATAGGAGAAAACAGAGTGAAACCTAAACATGAAAACGGTTACTGCAAAGGAACGGTTTAACCTAGAAGAACGAACTTTGGTGAGCCAAGTGGGATTGGTGTACTGATCATTAAATAGAAGTATCATCAAGATTGGGTGAAAAAATGTTTGCTGAGATTTCAGGAAACTCGCAGTTTTTTGGAAGCTTGGCAACCCCTTTCAATGAAAGGCATTCTCGTCAGTCTCTGCTTGGGGCTACTTCAATAGCACACAAACCATAGCGATAGAACTTGGAACTACATAATTGTGCCAAGTTTCAAAGAGCTAGCACAAAACGTGTTTGATTTAGAGTTCCAAATACATGTATCCATATAGGAGAAAACAGAGTGAAACCTAAACATGAAAACGGTTACTGCAAAGGAACGGTTTAACCTAGAAGAACGAAATTTGGTGATCCAAGTGGAATTGGTGTACTGATCATTAAATAGAGGTATCATCAAGATTGGGTGAAAAAATGTTTGCTGAGATTTCAGGAAACTCGTAGTTTTTTGGAAGCTTGGCAACCCCTTTCAATGAAAGGGGTTCTCGTCAGTGTCTGCTTGGGGTACTTCAATAGCACACAAACCATAGCGATAGAACTTGGAACTACATTATTGTGCCAAGTTTCAAAGAGCTAGCACAAACCGTGTTTGATTTAGAGTTCCAACTACATGTATCCATATGGGAGAAAACAGAGTGAAACCTAAACATGAAAACGGTTACTGCAAAGGAAGGGTTTAACCTAGAAGTACGAAATTTGGTGAGCCAAGTGGGATTCGTGTACTGATCACTACCTGCAAGTATCATCAAGATTGGGTGAAAAAATGTTTGCTGAGATTTCTGGAAACTCGTAGTTTTTTGGAAGCTTGGCAACCCCTTTCAATGAAAGGGATTCTCGTCAGTCTCTGCTTGGGGCTACTTCAATAGCACACAAACCCTAGCGATAGAACTTGAAACTACATTATTGTGCCAAGTTTCAAAGAGCTAGCACAAACCGTGTTTGATTTAGAGTTCCAACTACATGTATCTATATAGGAGAAAACAGAGTGAAACCTAAATATGAAAACGATTACTGCAAAGGAACGGTTTAACCTAGAAGAACGAAATTTGGTGAGCCAAGTGGGATTGGTGTACTGATCATTAAATGGAAGTATCATCAAGACTGGGTGAAAAAATGTTTGCTGAGATTTCAGGAAACTCGCAGTTTTTTGGAAGCCTGGCAACCCCTTTCCATGAAAGTGATTCTCGTCAGTCTCTGCTTGGGGCTACTTCAATAGCACACAAACCATAGTGATAGAACTTGGAACTACATTATTGTGCCAAATTTCAAAGAGCTAGCACAAACCGTGTTTGATTTAGAGTTCCAACTACATGTATCCATATAGGAGAAAACAGAGTGAAACCTAAAAATGAAAACGGTTACTGCAAAGGAATGGTTTAACCTAGAAGAACGAAATTTGGTGATCCAAGTGGAATTGGTGTACTGATCATTAAATGGAAGTATCATCAAGACTGGGTGAAAAAATGTTTGCTGAGATTTCAGGAAACTCGCAGTTTTTTTGGAAGCCTGGCAACCCCTTTCCATGAAAGGGATTCTCGTCAGTCTCTGCTTGGGGCTACTTCAATAGCACACAAACCATAGTGATAGAACTTGGAACTACATTATTGTGCCAAATTTCAAAGAGCTAGCACAAACCGTGTTTGATTTAGAGTTCCAACTACATGTATCCATATAGGAGAAAACAGAGTGAAACGTAAACATGAAAACGGTTACTGCAAAGGAAGGGTTTAACCTAGAAGAACGAAATTTGGTGAGCCAAGTGGGATTCGTGTACTGATCAGTACCTGCAAGTATCATCAAGATTGATTGAAAAAATATTTGCTGAGATTTCAGGAAACTCGTAGTTTTTTGGAAACTTGATAACCCCTTTCAATGAAAGGGATTCTCGTCAGTCTCTGCTTGGGGCTACTTCAAAAGCACACAAATCATAGCGACAGAACTTAGAACTACATTATTGTGCCAAGTTTCAAAGAGCTAGCACAAACAGTGTTTGATTTAGAGTTCCAACTACATGTATCCATATAGGAGAAAACAGAGTGAAACCTAAACATGAAAACGGTTACTGCAAAGGAACGGTTTAACCTAGAAGAACGAAATTTGGTGAGCCAAGTGGGATTGGTGTACTGATCATTAAATGGAAGCATCATCAAGATTGGGTGAAAAAATGTTAGCTGAGATTTCATGAAACTCGTAGTTTTTTGGAAGCTTGATAACCCCTTTCAATGAATGGCATTCTCGTCAGTCTCTGCTTGGGGCTACTTCAATAGCACACAAACCATAGCCATAGAACTTGGAACTACATTATTGTGCCAAGTTTCAAAGAGCTAGCACAAACCGTGTTTGATTTAGAGTTCCAACTACATGTATCCATATAGGAGAAAACAGAGTGAAACGTAAACATGAAAACGGTTACTGCAAAGGAAGGGTTTAACCTAGAAGAACGAAATTTGGTGAGCCAAGTGGGATTGGTGTACTGATCATTAAATAGAAGTATCATCAAGATTGGGTGAAAAAATGTTTGCTGAGATTTCAGGAAACTCGCAGTTTTTTGGAAGCTTGGCAACCCCTTTCAATGAAAGGCATTCTCGTCAGTCTCTGCTTGGGGCTACTTCAATAGCACACAAACCATAGCGATAGAACTTGGAACTACATAATTGTGCCAAGTTTCAAAGAGCTAGCACAAAACGTGTTCGATTTAGAGTTCCAAATACATGTATCCATATAGGAGAAAACAGAGTGAAACCTAAACATGAAAACGGTTACTGCAAAGGAACGGTTTAACCTAGAAGAACGAAATTTGGTGATCCAAGTGGAATTGGTGTACTGATCATTAAATAGAGGTATCATCAAGATTGGGTGAAAAAATGTTTGCTGAGATTTCAGGAAACTCGTAGTTTTTTGGAAGCTTGGCAACCCCTTTCAATGAAAGGGGTTCTCGTCAGTGTCTGCTTGGGGTACTTCAATAGCACACAAACCATAGCGATAGAACTTGGAACTACATTATTGTGCCAAGTTTCAAAGAGCTAGCACAAACCGTGTTTGATTTAGAGTTCCAACTACATGTATCCATATGGGAGAAAACAGAGTGAAACCTAAACATGAAAACGGTTACTGCAAAGGAAGGGGTTTAACCTAGAAGTACGAAATTTGGTGAGCCAAGTGGGATTCGTGTACTGATCACTACCTGCAAGTATCATCAAGATTGGGTGAAAAAATGTTTGCTGAGATTTCAGGAAACTCGTAGTTTTTTGGAAGCTTGATAACCCCTTTCAATGAAAGGGATTCTCGTCAGTCTCTGCTTGGGGCTACTTCAAAAGCACACAAATCATAGCGACAGAACTTAGAACTACATTATTGTGCCAAGTTTCAAAGAGCTAGCACAAACAGTGTTTGATTTAGAGTTCCAACTACATGTATCCATATAGGAGAAAACAGAGTGAAACCTAAACATGAAAACGGTTACTGCAAAGGAACGGTTTAACCTAGAAGAACGAAATTTGGTGAGCCAAGTGGGATTGGTGTACTGATCATTAAATGGAAGCATCATCAAGATTGGGTGAAAAAATGTTAGCTGAGATTTCATGAAACTCGTAGTTTTTTGGAAGCTTGATAACCCCTTTCAATGAATGGCATTCTCGTCAGTCTCTGCTTGGGGCTACTTCAATAGCACACAAACCATAGCCATAGAACTTGGAACTACATTATTGTGCCAAGTTTCAAAGAGCTAGCACAAACCGTGTTTGATTTAGAGTTCCAACTACATGTATCCATATAGGAGAAAACAGAGTGAAACGTAAACATGAAAACGGTTACTGCAAAGGAAGGGTTTAACCTAGAAGAACGAAATTTGGTGAGCCAAGTGGGATTGGTGTACTGATCATTAAATAGAAGTATCATCAAGATTGGGTGAAAAAATGTTTGCTGAGATTTCAGGAAACTCGCAGTTTTTTGGAAGCTTGGCAACCCCTTTCAATGAAAGGCATTCTCGTCAGTCTCTGCTTGGGGCTACTTCAATAGCACACAAACCATAGCGATAGAACTTGGAACTACATAATTGTGCCAAGTTTCAAAGAGCTAGCACAAAACGTGTTTGATTTAGAGTTCCAAATACATGTATCCATATAGGAGAAAACAGAGTGAAACCTAAACATGAAAACGGTTACTGCAAAGGAACGGTTTAACCTAGAAGAACGAAATTTGGTGATCCAAGTGGAATTGGTGTACTGATCATTAAATAGAGGTATCATCAAGATTGGGTGAAAAAATGTTTGCTGAGATTTCAGGAAACTCGTAGTTTTTTGGAAGCTTGGCAACCCCTTTCAATGAAAGGGGTTCTCGTCAGTGTCTGCTTGGGGTACTTCAATAGCACACAAACCATAGCGATAGAACTTGGAACTACATTATTGTGCCAAGTTTCAAAGAGCTAGCACAAACCGTGTTTGATTTAGAGTTCCAACTACATGTATCCATATGGGAGAAAACAGAGTGAAACCTAAACATGAAAACGGTTACTGCAAAGGAAGGGTTTAACCTAGAAGTACGAAATTTGGTGAGCCAAGTGGGATTCGTGTACTGATCACTACCTGCAAGTATCATCAAGATTGGGTGAAAAAATGTTTGCTGAGATTTCAGGAAACTCGTAGTTTTTTGGAAGCTTGATAACCCCTTTCAATGAAAGGGATTCTCGTCAGTCTCTGCTTGGGGCTACTTCAAAAGCACACAAATCATAGCGACAGAACTTAGAACTACATTATTGTGCCAAGTTTCAAAGAGCTAGCACAAACAGTGTTTGATTTAGAGTTACATGTATCCATATAGGAGAAAACAGAGTTAAACCTAAACATGAAAACGGTTACTGCAAAGGAACGGTTTAACGTAGAAGAACGAAATTTGGTGAGCCAAGTGGGATTGGTGTACTGATCATTAAATGGAAGCATCATCAAGATTGGGTGAAAAAATGTTACCTGAGATTTCATGAAACTCGTAGTTTTTTGGAAGCTTGATAACCCCTTTCAATTAAAGGCATTCTCGTCAGTCTCTGCTTGGGGCTACTTCAATAGCACACAAACCATAGCCATAGAACTTGGAACTACATTATTGTGCCAAGTTTCAAAGAGCTAGCACAAACCGTGTTGATTTAGAGTTCCAACTACATGTATCCATATAGGAGAAAACAGAGTGAAACCTAAACATGAAACGGTTACTGCAAAGGAACGGTTTAACCTAGAAGAACGAAATTTGGTGAGCCAAGTGGGATTGGTGTACTGATCATTAAATAGAAGTATCATCAAGATTGGGTGAAAAAATGTTTGCTGAGATTTCAGGAAACTCGTAGTTTTTTGGAAGCTTGGCAACCCCTTTCAATGAAAGGGATTCTCGTCAGTCTCTGCTTGGGGCTACTTCAATAGCACACAAACCATAGCGATAGAACTTGGAACTATATTATTGTGCCAAGTTTCAAAGAGCTAGCACAAACCGTGTTTGATTTAGTGTTCCAACTACATGTATCCATATAGGAGAAAACAGAGTGAAACCTAAACATGAAAACGGTTACTGCAAAGGAACGGTTTAACCTAGAAGAACGAAATTTGGTGAGCCAAGTTGGATTGGTGTACTGATCATTAAATGGAAGCATCATCAAGATTGGGTGAAAAAATGTTACCTGAGATTTCATGAAACTCGTAGTTTTTGGAAGCTTGATAACCCCTTTCAATTAAAGGCATTCTCGTCAGTCTCTGCTTGGGGCTACTTCAATAGCACACAAACCATAGCCATAGAACTTGGAACTACATTATTGTGCCAAGTTTCAAAGAGCTAGCACAAACCGTGTTTGATTTAGAGTTCCAACTACATGTATCCATATAGGAGAAAACAGAGTGAAACCTAAACATGAAAACGGTTACTGCAAAGGAACGGTTTAACCTAGAAGAACGAAATTTGGTGAGCCAAGTGGGATTGGTGTACTGATAATTAAATAGAAGTATCATCAAGATTGGGTGAAAAAATGTTTGCTGAGATTTCAGGAAACTCGTAGTTTTTTGGAAGCTTGGCAACCCCTTTCAATGAAAGGGATTCTCGTCAGTCTCTGCTTGGGGCTACATCAATAGCACACAAACCATAGCGATAGAACTTGGAACTATATTATTGTGCCAAGTTTCAAAGAGCTAGCACAAACCGTGTTTGATTTAGTGTTCCAACTACATGTATCCATATAGGAGAAAACAGAGTGAAACCTAAACATGAAAACGGTTACTGCAAAGGAACGGTTTAACCTAGAAGAACGAAATTTGGTGAGCCAAGTGGGATTTGTGTACTGATCATTAAATGGAAGTATCATCAAGATAGGGCGAAAAAATGTTTGCTGAGATTTCTGGAAACTCGTAGTTTTTTGGAAGCTTGGCAACCCCTTTCAATGAAAGGGATTCTCGTCAGTCTCTGCTTGGGGCTACTTCAATAGCACACAAACCCTAGCGATAGAACTTTAAACTACATTATTGTGCCAAGTTTCAAAGAGCTAGCACAAACCGTGTTTGATTTAGAGTTCCAACTACATGTATCTATATAGGAGAAAACAGAGTGAAACCTAAATATGAAAACGATTACTGCAAAGGAACGGTTTAACCTAGAAGAACGAAATTTGGTGAGCCAAGTGGGATTGGTGTACTGATCATTAAATGGAAGTATCATCAAGACTGGGTGAAAAAATGTTTGCTGAGATTTCAGGAAACTCGCAGTTTTTTGGAAGCCTGGCAACCCCTTTCCATGAAAGTGATTCTCGTCAGTCTCTGCTTGGGGCTACTTCAATAGCACACAAACCATAGTGATAGAACTTGGAACTACATTATTGTGCCAAATTTCAAAGAGCTAGCACAAACCGTGTTTGATTTAGAGTTCCAACTACATGTATCCATATAGGAGAAAACAGAGTGAAACCTAAAAATGAAAACGGTTACTGCAAAGGAATGGTTTAACCTAGAAGAACGAAATTTGGTGATCCAAGTGGAATTGGTGTACTGATCATTAAATGGAAGTATCATCAAGACTGGGTGAAAAAATGTTTGCTGAGATTTCAGGAAACTCGCAGTTTTTTTGGAAGCCTGGCAACCCCTTTCCATGAAAGGGATTCTCGTCAGTCTCTGCTTGGGCTACTTCAATAGCACACAAACCATAGTGATAGAACTTGGAACTACATTATTGTGCCAAATTTCAAAGAGCTAGCACAAACCGTGTTTGATTTAGAGTTCCAACTACATGTATCCATATGGGAGAAAACAGAGTGAAACCTAAACATGAAAACGGTTACTGCAAAGGAAGGGTTTAACCTAGAAGAACGAAATTTGGTGAGCCAAGTGGGATTCGTGTACTGATCACTACCTGCAAGTATCATCAAGATTGGGTGAAAAAATATTTGCTGAGATTTCAGGAAACTCGTAGTTTTTTGGAAGCTTGATAACCCCTTTCAATGAAAGGGATTCTCGTCAGTCTCTGCTTGGGGCTACTTCAAAAGCACACAAATCATAGCGACAGAACTTAGAACTACATTATTGTGCCAAGTTTCAAAGAGCTAGCACAAACAGTGTTTGATTTAGAGTTCCAACTACATGTATCCATATAGGAGAAAACAGAGTGAAACCTAAACATGAAAACGGTTACTGCAAAGGAACGGTTTAACCTAGAAGAACGAAATTTGGTGAGCCAAGTGGGATTGGTGTACTGATCATTAAATGGAAGCATCATCAAGATTGGGTGAAAAAATGTTAGCTGAGATTTCATGAAACTCGTAGTTTTTTGGAAGCTTGATAACCCCTTTCAATGAAAGGCATTCTCGTCAGTCTCTGCTTGGGGCTACTTCAATAGCACACAAACCATAGCCATAGAACTTGGAACTACATTATTGTGCCAAGTTTCAAAGAGCTAGCACAAACCGTGTTTGATTTAGAGTTCCAACTACATGTATCCATATAGGAGAAAACAGAGTGAAACGTAAACATGAAAACGGTTACTGCAAAGGAAGGGTTTAACCTAGAAGAACGAAATTTGGTGAGCCAAGTGGGATTGGTGTACTGATCATTAAATAGAAGTATCATCAAGATTGGGTGAAAAAATGTTTGCTGAGATTTCAGGAAACTCGTAGTTTTTTGGAAGCTTGGCAACCCCTTTCAATGAAAGGGATTCTCGTCAGTTTCTGCTTGGGGCTACTTCAATAGCACACAAACCATAGCGATAGAACTTGGAACTACATTATTGTGCCAAGTTTCAAAGAGCTAGCACAAACCGTGTTTGATTTAGAGTTCCAACTACATGTATCCATATAGGAGAAAACAGAGTGAAACCTAAACATGAAAACGGTTACTGCAAAGGAACGGTTTAACCTAGAAGAACGAAATTTGGTGAGGCAAGTGGGATTCGTGTACTGATCACTACCTGGAAATATCATCAAGATTGGGTGAAAAAATGTTTGCTGAGATTTCAGGAAACTCGCAGTTTTTTGGAAGCTTGGCAACCCCTTTCAATGAAAGGGATTCTCGTCAGTCTCTGCTTGGGTCTACTTCAATAGCACACAAACCATAGCGATAGAACTTGGAACTACATTATTGTGCCAAGTTTCAAAGAGCTAGCACAAACCGTGTTTGATTTAGAGTTCCAACTACACGTATCTATATAGGAGAAAACAGAGTGAAACCTAAACATGAAAACGGTTACTGCAAAGGAACGTTTTAACCTAGAAGAACGAAATTTGGTGAGCCAAGTGGGAATGGTGTACTGATCATTAAATGGAAGTATCATCAAGATTGGGTGAAAAAAAGTTTGCTGAGATTTCAGGAAACTCCCAGTTTTTTGGAGCCTCCAACCCCTTTCAATGAAATTGATTCTCGTCAGTCTCTGCTTGGGACTACTTCAATAGCACACAAACCATAGCGATAGAACTTGGAACTACATTATTGTGCCAAGTTTCAAAGAGCTAGCACAAACCGTGTTTGATTTAGAGTTCCAACTACATGTATCCATATAGGAGAAAACAGAGTGAAACCTAAACATGAAAACGGTTACTGCAAAGGAACGGTTTAACCTAGAAGAACGAAATTTAGTGAGCCAAGTGAGATTCGTGTACTGATCACTACCTCAAGTATCATAAAGATTGGGTGAAAAAATGTTTGCTGAGATTTCAAGAAACTCGTAGTTTTTTTCAATGAAAGGGATTCTCGTCAGTCTCTGCTTGGGGCTACTTCAATAGCACACAAACCATAGCGATAGAACTTGGAACTACATTATTGTGCCAAGTTTCAAAGAGCTAGCACAAACCGTGTTTGATTTAGAGTTCCAACTACATGTATCTATATAGGAGAAAACAGAGTGAAACCTAAATATGAAAACGATTACTGCAAAGGAACGGTTTAACCTAGAAGAACGAAATTTGGTGAGCCAAGTGGGATTGGTGTACTGATCATTAAATGGAAGTATCATCAAGATTGGGTGAAAAAATGTTTGCTGAGATTTCAGGAAACTCCCAGTTTTTTGGAAGCCTGGCAACCCCTTTCTATGAAAGGGATTCTCGTCAGTCTCTGCTTGGGGCTACTTCAATAGCACTCAAACCTTAGCGATAGAACTTGGAACTACATTATTGTGCCAAGTTTCAAAGAGCTAGCACAAACCGTGTTTGATTTAGAGTTCCAACTACATGTATCCATATAGGAGAAAACAGAGTGAAACCTAAACATGAAAACGGTTACTGCAAAAGAACGGTTTAACCTAGAAGAGCGAAATTTGGTGAGCCAAGTGGGATTGGTGTACTGATTATTATATAGAAGTATCATCAAGATTGGGTGAAAAAATGTTTGCTGAGATTTCAAGGAACTCGTAGTTTTTTGGAAGCTTGGCAACCCCTTTCAATGAAAGGGATTCTCGTCAGTCTCTGCTTGGGGCTACTTCAATAGCACACAAACCATAGCGATAGAACTTGGAACTACATTATTGTGCCAAGTTTCAAAGAGCTAGCACAAACCGTGTTTGATTTAGAGTTCCAACTACATGTATCCATATAGGAGAAAACAGAGTGAAACCTAAACATTAAAACGGTTACTGCAAAGGAACGGTTTAACCTAGAAGAATGAAATTTGGTGAGCCAAGTGGGATTGGTGTACTGATCATTAAATGGAAGTATCATCAAGATTGGGTGAAAAAATTTTAGCTGAGATTTCAGGAAACTCGTAGTTTTTTGAAGCTTGGCAACCCCTTTCAATGAAAGGGATTCTCATCAGTCTCTGCTTGGGGCTACTTCAATAGCACAAAAATCCTAGCAATAGAACTTGAAACTACATTATTTTGCCAAGTTTCAAAGAGCTAGCACAAACCGTGTTTGATTTAGAGTTCCAACTACATGTATCTATATAGGAGAAAACAAAGTGAAACCTAAATATGAAAACGATTACTGCAAAGGAACGGTTTAACCTAGAAGAACGAAATTTGGTGAGCCAAGTGGGATTGGTGTACTGATCATTAAATGGAAGTATCATCAAGATTGGGTGAAAAAATGTTTGCTGAGATTTCAGGAAACTCCCAGTTTTTTGGAAGCCTGGCAACCCCTTTCTATGAAAGGGAT
Source organism: Urocitellus parryii (assembly GCF_045843805.1). NCBI lineage: Eukaryota > Metazoa > Chordata > Mammalia > Rodentia > Sciuridae > Urocitellus > Urocitellus parryii. The sequence goes on from NW_027551804.1 coordinate 23,896, forward strand.
TCTCGTCAGTCTCTGCTTGGGGCTACTTCAATAGCACACAAACCTTAGCGATAGAACTTGGACTACATTATTGTGCCAAGTTTCAAAGAGCTAGCACAAACCGTGTTTGATTTAGAGTTCCAACTACATGTATCCATATAGGAGAAAAAAGAGTGAAACCTAAACATGAAAACGGTTACTGCAAAAGAACGGTTTAACCTAGAAGAACGAAATTTGGTGAGCCAAGTGGGATTGGTGTACTGATTATTAAATAGAAGTATCATCAAGATTGGGTGAAAAAATGTTTGCTGAGATTTCAGGAAACTCGTAGTTTTTTGGAAGCTTGGCAACCCCTTTCAATGAAAGGGATTCTCGTCAATCTCTGCTTGGGGCTACTTCAATAGCACACAAACCATAGCGATAGAACTTGGAACTACATTATTGTGCCAAGTTTCAAAGAGCTAGCACAAACCGTGTTTGATTTGGAGTTCCAACTACATGTATCCATATTGGAGAAAACAGAGTGAAACCTAAACATGAAAACGGTTACTGCAAAGGAACGTTTTAAACTAGGAGAACGAAATTTGGTGAGCCAAGTGGGATTGGTGTACTGATCATTAAATGGAAGTATCATCAAGATTGGGTGAAAAAATGTTTGCTGAAATTTCAGGAAACTCGCAGTTTTTTGGAAGCCTCCAACCCCTTTCAATGAAATTGATTCTCGTCAGTCTCTGCTTGGGGCTACTTCAATAGCACACAAACCATAGCGATAGAATTTGGAACTACATTATTGTGCCAAGTTTCAAAGAGCTAGCACAAACCGTGTTTGATTTAGAGTTCCAACTACATGTATCCATATAGGAGAAAACAGAGTGAAACCTAAACATGAAAACGGTTACTGCAAAGGAACGGTTTAACCTAGAAGAACGAAATTTAGTGAGCCAAGTGAGATTCGTGTACTGATCACTACCAGCAAGTATCATAAAGATTGGGTGAAAAAATGTTTGCTGAGATTTCAAGAAACTCGTAGTTTTTTGGAAGCTTGGCAACCCCTTTCAATGAAAGGGATTCTCGTCAGTCTCTGCTTGGGGCTACTTCAATAGCACACAAACCATAGCGATAGAACGTGGTACTACATTATTGTGCCAAGTTTCAAAGAGCTAGCACAAACCGTGTTTGATTTAGAGTTCCAACTACATGTATACATATAGGAGAAAACAGAGTTAAACCTAAACATGAAAACAGTTACTGCAAAGGAACGGTTTAACCTAGAAGAACGAAATTTGGTGAGCCAAGTGGGATTGGTGTACTGATCATTAAATGGAAGTATCATCAAGATTGGGTGAAAAAATGTTTGCTGAGATTTCAGGAAACTCGCAGTTTTTTGGAAGCTTGGCAACCCCTTTCAATGAAATGGATTCTCATCAGTCTCTGCTTGGGGCTACTTCAATAGCACACAAACCCTAGCGATAGAACTTGAAACTACATTATTGTGCCAAGTTTCAAAGAGCTAGCACAAACCGTGTTTGATTTGGAGTTCCAACTACATGTATCCATATAGGAGAAAACAGAGTGAAACCTAAACATGAAAACGGTTACTGCAAAGGAACGGTTTAACCTAGAAGAAGGAAATTTGGTGAGCCAAGTGGGATTGGTGTACTGATCATTAAATGGAAGTATCATCAAGATTGCGTGAAAAAATGTTTGCTGATATTTCAGGAAACTCGTAGTTTTTTGGAAGCTTGGCAACCCCTTTCAATGAAAGGGATTCTCGTCAGTCTCTGCTTGTGGCTACTTCAATAGCACACAAACCATAGCGATAGAACTTGGAACTACATTATTGTGCCAAGGTTCAAAGAGCTAGCACAAACCGTGTTTGATTTAGAGTTCCAACTACATGTATCCATATAGGAGAAAACAGAGTGAAACCTAAACATGAAAACGGTTACTACAAAGGAACGGTTTAACCTAGAAGAACGAAATTTGGTGAGCCAAGTGGGATTGGTGTACTGATCATTAAATGGAAGTATCATCAAGATTGGGTGAAAAAATGTTTGCTGAGATTTCAGGAAACTCGTAGTTTTTTGGAAGCTTGGCAACCCCTTTCAATGAAAGGGATTCTCGTCAGTCTCTGCTTGGGGCTATTTCAATAGCACACAAACCATAGTGATAGAACTTGGAACTACATTATTGTGCCAAGTTTCAAAGAGCTAGCACAAACCGTGTTTGATTTAGAGTTCCAACTACATGTATCCATATAGGAGAAAACAGAGTGAAACCTAATCATGAAAACGGTTACTGCAAAGGAACGGTTTAACCTAGAAGAACGAAATTTGGTGAGCCAAGTGGGATTGGTGTACTGATCATTAAATAGAAGTGTCATCAATATTGGGTGAAAAAATATTTGCTGAGATTTCAGGAAACTCGCAGTTTTTTGGAAGCTTGGCAACCCCTTTCAATGAAAGGGATTCTCGTCAGTCTCTGCTTGGGGCTACTTCAATAGCACACAAACCATAGCGATAGAACTTGGAACTACATTATTGTGCCAAGTTTCAAAGAGCTAGCACAAACCGTGTTTGATTTAGAGTTCCAACTACATGTATCCATATAGGAGAAAACAGAGTGAAACCTAAACATGAAAACGGTGACTGCAAAGGAACAGTTTAACCTAGAAGAACGAAATTTGGTGAGCCAAGTGTTATTGGTGTACTGATCTTTAAATGCAAGTATCATCAAGAATGGGTGAAAAAATGTTTGCTGAGATTTCAGGAAACTCCCAGTTTTTTGGAAGCCTGGCAACCCCTTTCTATGAAAGGGATTCTCGTCAGTCTCTGCTTGGAGCTACTTCAATAGCACACAAACCTTAGCGATAGAACTTGGACTACATTATTGTGCCACGTTTCAAAGAGCTAGCACAAACCGTGTTTGATTTAGAGTTCCAACTACATGTATCCATATAGGAGAAAAAAGAGTGAAACCTAAACATGAAAACGGTTACTGCAAAAGAACGGTTTAACCTAGAAGAACGAAATTTGGTGAGCCAAGTGGGATTGGTGTACTGATTATTAAATAGAAGTATCATCAAGATTGGGTGAAAAAATGTTTGCAGAGATTTCAGGAAACTCTTAGTTTTTTGGAAGCTTGGCAACCCCTTTCAATGAAAGGGATTCTCGTCAATCTCTGCTTGGGGCTACTTCAATAGCACACAAACCATAGCGATAGAACTTGGAACTACATTATTGTGCCAAGTTTCAAAGAGCTAGCACAAACCGTGTTTGATTTGGAGTTCCAACTACATGTATCCATATTGGAGAAAACAGAGTGAAACCTAAACATGAAAACGGTTACTGCAAAGGAACGGTTTAACCTAGAAGAACGAAATTTGGTGAGCCAAGGTGGATTGGTGTACTGATCATTAAATGGAAGTATCATCAAGATTGGGTGAAGAAATGTTAGCTGAGATTTCAGGAAACTCGTAGTTTTTTGGAAGCTTGGCAACACCTTTCAATGAAAGGGATTCTCGTCAGTCTCTGCTTGCAGCTACATCAATAGCACACAAACCATAGCGATAGAACTTGGAACTACATTATTGTGCCAAGTTTCAAAGAGCTAGCACAAACCGTGTTTGATTTAGAGATCCAACTACATGTATCCATATAGGAGAAAACAGAGTGAAACCTAATCATGAAAACGGGTTACTGCAAAGGAACGGTTTAACCTAGAAGAACGAAATTTGGTGAGCCAAGTGGGATTGGTGTACTGATCATTAAATAGAAGTATAATCAAGATTGGGTGAAAAAATATTTGCTGAGATTTCAGGAAACTCGCAGTTTTTTGGAAGCTTGGCAACCCCTTTCAATGAAAGGGATTCTCGTCAGTCTCTGCTTGGGGCTACTTCAATAGCACAAAAAACCATAGCGATAGAACTTGGAACTACATTATTGTGCCAAGTTTCAAAGAGCTACCACAAACCGTGTTTGATTTAGAGTTCCAACTACATGTATCCATATAGGAGAAAACAGAGTGAAACCTAAACATGGAAACGGTTACTGCAAAGGAACGGTTTAACCTAGAAGAACGAAATTTGGTCAGGCAAGGGGGATTGGTGTACTGATCATTAAATGGAAGTATCATCAAGATTGGGTGAAAAAATGTTTGCTGAGATTTCAGGAAACTCGTAGTTTTTTGGAAGCTTGGCAACCCCTCTCAATGAAAGGGATTCTCGTCAGTCTCTGCTTGGGGCTACTTCAATAGCACACAAACCATAGCGATAGAACTTGGAACTACATTATTTTGCCAAGTTTCAAAGAGCTAGCACAAACCGTGTTTGATTTAGAGTTCCAACTACATGTATCCATATAGGAGAAAACAGAGTGAAACCTAAACATGAAAAGGGTTACTGCAAAGGAACGGTTTAACCTAGAAGAACAAAATTTAGTGAGCCAAGTGAGAATCATGTACTGATCACTAACTGCAAGTATCATCAAGATTGGGTGAAAAAATGTTTGCTGAGATTTCAGGAAACTCCCAGTTTTTTGGAAGCCTGGCAACCCCTTTCTATGAAAGGGATTCTCGTCAGTCTCTGCTTGGGGCTACTTCAATAGCACACAAACCTTAGCGATAGAACTTGGACTACATTATTGTGCCAAGTTTCAAAGAGCTAGCACAAACCGTGTTTGATTTAGAGTTCCAACTACATGTATCCATATAGGAGAAAAAAGAGTGAAACCTAAACATGAAAACGGTTACTGCAAAAGAACGGTTTAACCTAGAAGAACGAAATTTGGTGAGCCAAGTGGGATTGGTGTACTGATTATTAAATAGAAGTATCATCAAGATTGGGTGAAAAAATGTTTGCTGAGATTTCAGGAAACTCGTAGTTTTTTGGAAGCTTGGCAACCCCTTTCAATGAAAGGGATTCTCGTCAATCTCTGCTTGGGGCTACTTCAATAGCACACAAACCATAGCGATAGAACTTGGAACTACATTATTGTGCCAAGTTTCAAAGAGCTAGCACAAACCGTGTTTGATTTGGAGTTCCAACTACATGTATCCATATTGGAGAAAACAGAGTGAAACCTAAACATGAAAACGGTTACTGCAAAGGAACGTTTTAAACTAGGAGAACGAAATTTGGTGAGCCAAGTGGGATTGGTGTACTGATCATTAAATGGAAGTATCATCAAGATTGGGTGAAAAAATGTTTGCTGAAATTTCAGGAAACTCGCAGTTTTTTGGAAGCCTCCAACCCCTTTCAATGAAATTGATTCTCGTCAGTCTCTGCTTGGGGCTACTTCAATAGCACACAAACCATAGCGATAGAATTTGGAACTACATTATTGTGCCAAGTTTCAAAGAGCTAGCACAAACCGTGTTTGATTTAGAGTTCCAACTACATGTATCCATATAGGAGAAAACAGAGTGAAACCTAAACATGAAAACGGTTACTGCAAAGGAACGGTTTAACCTAGAAGAACGAAATTTAGTGAGCCAAGTGAGATTCGTGTACTGATCACTACCAGCAAGTATCATAAAGATTGGGTGAAAAAATGTTTGCTGAGATTTCAAGAAACTCGTAGTTTTTTGGAAGCTTGGCAACCCCTTTCAATGAAAGGGATTCTCGTCAGTCTCTGCTTGGGGCTACTTCAATAGCACACAAACCATAGCGATAGAACGTGGTACTACATTATTGTGCCAAGTTTCAAAGAGCTAGCACAAACCGTGTTTGATTTAGAGTTCCAACTACATGTATACATATAGGAGAAAACAGAGTTAAACCTAAACATGAAAACAGTTACTGCAAAGGAACGGTTTAACCTAGAAGAACGAAATTTGGTGAGCCAAGTGGGATTGGTGTACTGATCATTAAATGGAAGTATCATCAAGATTGGGTGAAAAAATGTTTGCTGAGATTTCAGGAAACTCGCAGTTTTTTGGAAGCTTGGCAACCCCTTTCAATGAAATGGATTCTCATCAGTCTCTGCTTGGGGCTACTTCAATAGCACACAAACCCTAGCGATAGAACTTGAAACTACATTATTGTGCCAAGTTTCAAAGAGCTAGCACAAACCGTGTTTGATTTGGAGTTCCAACTACATGTATCCATATAGGAGAAAACAGAGTGAAACCTAAACATGAAAACGGTTACTGCAAAGGAACGGTTTAACCTAGAAGAAGGAAATTTGGTGAGCCAAGTGGGATTGGTGTACTGATCATTAAATGGAAGTATCATCAAGATTGCGTGAAAAAATGTTTGCTGATATTTCAGGAAACTCGTAGTTTTTTGGAAGCTTGGCAACCCCTTTCAATGAAAGGGATTCTCGTCAGTCTCTGCTTGTGGCTACTTCAATAGCACACAAACCATAGCGATAGAACTTGGAACTACATTATTGTGCCAAGGTTCAAAGAGCTAGCACAAACCGTGTTTGATTTAGAGTTCCAACTACATGTATCCATATAGGAGAAAACAGAGTGAAACCTAAACATGAAAACGGTTACTACAAAGGAACGGTTTAACCTAGAAGAACGAAATTTGGTGAGCCAAGTGGGATTGGTGTACTGATCATTAAATGGAAGTATCATCAAGATTGGGTGAAAAAATGTTTGCTGAGATTTCAGGAAACTCGTAGTTTTTTGGAAGCTTGGCAACCCCTTTCAATGAAAGGGATTCTCGTCAGTCTCTGCTTGGGGCTATTTCAATAGCACACAAACCATAGTGATAGAACTTGGAACTACATTATTGTGCCAAGTTTCAAAGAGCTAGCACAAACCGTGTTTGATTTAGAGTTCCAACTACATGTATCCATATAGGAGAAAACAGAGTGAAACCTAATCATGAAAACGGTTACTGCAAAGGAACGGTTTAACCTAGAAGAACGAAATTTGGTGAGCCAAGTGGGATTGGTGTACTGATCATTAAATAGAAGTGTCATCAATATTGGGTGAAAAAATATTTGCTGAGATTTCAGGAAACTCGCAGTTTTTTGGAAGCTTGGCAACCCCTTTCAATGAAAGGGATTCTCGTCAGTCTCTGCTTGGGGCTACTTCAATAGCACACAAACCATAGCGATAGAACTTGGAACTACATTATTGTGCCAAGTTTCAAAGAGCTAGCACAAACCGTGTTTGATTTAGAGTTCCAACTACATGTATCCATATAGGAGAAAACAGAGTGAAACCTAAACATGAAAACGGTGACTGCAAAGGAACAGTTTAACCTAGAAGAACGAAATTTGGTGAGCCAAGTGTTATTGGTGTACTGATCTTTAAATGCAAGTATCATCAAGAATGGGTGAAAAAATGTTTGCTGAGATTTCAGGAAACTCCCAGTTTTTTGGAAGCCTGGCAACCCCTTTCTATGAAAGGGATTCTCGTCAGTCTCTGCTTGGAGCTACTTCAATAGCACACAAACCTTAGCGATAGAACTTGGACTACATTATTGTGCCACGTTTCAAAGAGCTAGCACAAACCGTGTTTGATTTAGAGTTCCAACTACATGTATCCATATAGGAGAAAAAAGAGTGAAACCTAAACATGAAAACGGTTACTGCAAAAGAACGGTTTAACCTAGAAGAACGAAATTTGGTGAGCCAAGTGGGATTGGTGTACTGATTATTAAATAGAAGTATCATCAAGATTGGGTGAAAAAATGTTTGCAGAGATTTCAGGAAACTCTTAGTTTTTTGGAAGCTTGGCAACCCCTTTCAATGAAAGGGATTCTCGTCAATCTCTGCTTGGGGCTACTTCAATAGCACACAAACCATAGCGATAGAACTTGGAACTACATTATTGTGCCAAGTTTCAAAGAGCTAGCACAAACCGTGTTTGATTTGGAGTTCCAACTACATGTATCCATATTGGAGAAAACAGAGTGAAACCTAAACATGAAAACGGTTACTGCAAAGGAACGGTTTAACCTAGAAGAACGAAATTTGGTGAGCCAAGGTGGATTGGTGTACTGATCATTAAATGGAAGTATCATCAAGATTGGGTGAAGAAATGTTAGCTGAGATTTCAGGAAACTCGTAGTTTTTTGGAAGCTTGGCAACACCTTTCAATGAAAGGGATTCTCGTCAGTCTCTGCTTGCAGCTACATCAATAGCACACAAACCATAGCGATAGAACTTGGAACTACATTATTGTGCCAAGTTTCAAAGAGCTAGCACAAACCGTGTTTGATTTAGAGATCCAACTACATGTATCCATATAGGAGAAAACAGAGTGAAACCTAATCATGAAAACGGTTACTGCAAAGGAACGGTTTAACCTAGAAGAACGAAATTTGGTGAGCCAAGTGGGATTGGTGTACTGATCATTAAATAGAAGTATAATCAAGATTGGGTGAAAAAATATTTGCTGAGATTTCAGGAAACTCGCAGTTTTTTGGAAGCTTGGCAACCCCTTTCAATGAAAGGGATTCTCGTCAGTCTCTGCTTGGGGCTACTTCAATAGCACAAAAAACCATAGCGATAGAACTTGGAACTACATTATTGTGCCAAGTTTCAAAGAGCTACCACAAACCGTGTTTGATTTAGAGTTCCAACTACATGTATCCATATAGGAGAAAACAGAGTGAAACCTAAACATGGAAACGGTTACTGCAAAGGAACGGTTTAACCTAGAAGAACGAAATTTGGTCAGGCAAGGGGGATTGGTGTACTGATCATTAAATGGAAGTATCATCAAGATTGGGTGAAAAAATGTTTGCTGAGATTTCAGGAAACTCGTAGTTTTTTGGAAGCTTGGCAACCCCTCTCAATGAAAGGGATTCTCGTCAGTCTCTGCTTGGGGCTACTTCAATAGCACACAAACCATAGCGATAGAACTTGGAACTACATTATTTTGCCAAGTTTCAAAGAGCTAGCACAAACCGTGTTTGATTTAGAGTTCCAACTACATGTATCCATATAGGAGAAAACAGAGTGAAACCTAAACATGAAAAGGGTTACTGCAAAGGAACGGTTTAACCTAGAAGAACAAAATTTAGTGAGCCAAGTGAGAATCATGTACTGATCACTAACTGCAAGTATCATCAAGATTGGGTGAAAAAATGTTTGCTGAGATTTCAGGAAACTCGCAGTTTTTTGGAAGCTTGGCAACCCCTTTCAATGAAAGGGATTCTCGTCAGTCTCTGCTTGGGGCTACTTCAATAGCACACAAACCATAGCGATAGAACTTGGAACTACATTATTGTGCCAAGTTTCAAAGAGCTAGCACAAACCGTGTTTGATTTAGAGTTCCAACTACATGTATCCATATAGGAGAAAACAGAGTGAAACCTAAACATGAAAACGGTTACTGCAAAGGAACGGTTTAACCTAGAAGAACGAAATTTAGTGAGGCAAGTGGGATTCGTGTACTGATCACGACCTGCAAGTATCATCAAGATTGGGTGAAAAAATGTTTGCTGAGATTTCAGGAAACTCGTAGTTTTTTGGAAGCTTGATAACCCCATTCAATGAGAGGGATTCTCGTCAGTCTCTGCTTGGGGCTACTTCAAAAGCACACAAATCATAGCGACAGAACTTGGAACTACATTATTGTGCCAAGTTTCAAAGAGCTAGCACAAACCGTGTTTGATTTAGAGTTCCAACTACATGTATCCATATAGGAGAAAACAGAGTGAAACCTAAACATTAAAACGGTTACTGCAAAGGAACGGTTTAACCTAGAAGAATGAAATTTGGTGAGCCAAGTGGGATTGGTGTACTGATCATTAAATGGAAGTATCATCAAGATTGGGTGAAAAAATTTTAGCTGAGATTTCAGGAAACTCGTAGTTTTTTGAAGCTTGGCAACCCCTTTCAATGAAAGGGATTCTCATCAGTCTCTGCTTGGGGCTACTTCAATAGCACAAAAATCCTAGCAATAGAACTTGAAACTACATTATTTTGCCAAGTTTCAAAGAGCTAGCACAAACCGTGTTTGATTTAGAGTTCCAACTACATGTATCTATATAGGAGAAAACAAAGTGAAACCTAAATATGAAAACGATTACTGCAAAGGAACGGTTTAACCTAGAAGAACGAAATTTGGTGAGCCAAGTGGGATTGGTGTACTGATCATTAAATGGAAGTATCATCAAGATTGGGTGAAAAAATGTTTGCTGAGATTTCAGGAAACTCCCAGTTTTTTGGAAGCCTGGCAACCCCTTTCTATGAAAGGGATTCTCGTCAGTCTCTGCTTGGGGCTACTTCAATAGCACACAAACCTTAGCGATAGAACTTGGACTACATTATTGTGCCAAGTTTCAAAGAGCTAGCACAAACCGTGTTTGATTTAGAGTTCCAACTACATGTATCCATATAGGAGAAAAAAGAGTGAAACCTAAACATGAAAACGGTTACTGCAAAAGAACGGTTTAACCTAGAAGAACGAAATTTGGTGAGCCAAGTGGGATTGGTGTACTGATTATTAAATAGAAGTATCATCAAGATTGGGTGAAAAAATGTTTGCTGAGATTTCAGGAAACTCGTAGTTTTTTGGAAGCTTGGCAACCCCTTTCAATGAAAGGGATTCTCGTCAATCTCTGCTTGGGGCTACTTCAATAGCACACAAACCATAGCGATAGAACTTGGAACTACATTATTGTGCCAAGTTTCAAAGAGCTAGCACAAACCGTGTTTGATTTGGAGTTCCAACTACATGTATCCATATTGGAGAAAACAGAGTGAAACCTAAACATGAAAACGGTTACTGCAAAGGAAAGTTTTAAACTAGGAGAACGAAATTTGGTGAGCCAAGTGGGATTGGTGTACTGATCATTAAATGGAAGTATCATCAAGATTGGGTGAAAAAATGTTTGCTGAAATTTCAGGAAACTCGCAGTTTTTTGGAAGCCTCCAACCCCTTTCAATGAAATTGATTCTCGTCAGTCTCTGCTTGGGGCTACTTCAATAGCACACAAACCATAGCGATAGAATTTGGAACTACATTATTGTGCCAAGTTTCAAAGAGCTAGCACAAACCGTGTTTGATTTAGAGTTCCAACTACATGTATCCATATAGGAGAAAACAGAGTGAAACCTAAACATGAAAACGGTTACTGCAAAGGAACGGTTTAACCTAGAAGAACGAAATTTAGTGAGCCAAGTGAGATTCGTGTACTGATCACTACCTGCAAGTATCATAAAGATTGGGTGAAAAAATGTTTGCTGAGATTTCAAGAAACTCGTAGTTTTTTGGAAGCTTGGCAACCCCTTTCAATGAAAGGGATTCTCGTCAGTCTCTGCTTGGGGCTACTTCAATAGCACACAAACCATAGCGATAGAACGTGGTACTACATTATTGTGCCAAGTTTCAAAGAGCTAGCACAAACCGTGTTTGATTTAGAGTTCCAACTACATGTATACATATAGGAGAAAACAGAGTTAAACCTAAACATGAAAACAGTTACTGCAAAGGAACGGTTTAACCTAGAAGAACGAAATTTGGTGAGCCAAGTGGGATTGGTGTACTGATCATTAAATGGAAGTATCATCAAGATTGGGTGAAAAAATGTTTGCTGAGATTTCAGGAAACTCGCAGTTTTTTGGAAGCTTGGCAACCCCTTTCAATGAAATGGATTCTCATCAGTCTCTGCTTGGGGCTACTTCAATAGCACAAAAACCCTAGCGATAGAACTTGAAACTACATTATTGTGCCAAGTTTCAAAGAGCTAGCACAAACCGTGTTTGATTTGGAGTTCCAACTACATGTATCCATATAGGAGAAAACAGAGTGAAACCTAAACATGAAAACGGTTACTGCAAAGGAACGGTTTAACCTAGAAGAAGGAAATTTGGTGAGCCAAGTGGGATTGGTGTACTGATCATTAAATGGAAGTATCATCAAGATTGCGTGAAAAAATGTTTGCTGATATTTCAGGAAACTCGTAGTTTTTTGGAAGCTTGGCAACCCCTTTCAATGAAAGGGATTCTCGTCAGTCTCTGCTTGTGGCTACTTCAATAGCACACAAACCATAGCGATAGAACTTGGAACTACATTATTGTGCCAAGGTTCAAAGAGCTAGCACAAACCGTGTTTGATTTAGAGTTCCAACTACATGTATCCATATAGGAGAAAACAGAGTGAAACCTAAACATGAAAACGGTTACTACAAAGGAACGGTTTAACCTAGAAGAACGAAATTTGGTGAGCCAAGTGGGATTGGTGTACTGATCATTAAATGGAAGTATCATCAAGATTGGGTGAAAAAATGTTTGCTGAGATTTCAGGAAACTCGTAGTTTTTTGGAAGCTTGGCAACCCCTTTCAATGAAAGGGATTCTCGTCAGTCTCTGCTTGGGGCTATTTCAATAGCACACAAACCATAGTGATAGAACTTGGAACTACATTATTGTGCCAAGTTTCAAAGAGCTAGCACAAACCGTGTTTGATTTAGAGTTCCAACTACATGTATCCATATAGGAGAAAACAGAGTGAAACCTAATCATGAAAACGGTTACTGCAAAGGAACGGTTTAACCTAGAAGAACGAAATTTGGTGAGCCAAGTGGGATTTGGTGTACTGATCATTAAATAGAAGTGTCATCAATATTGGGTGAAAAAATATTTGCTGAGATTTCAGGAAACTCGCAGTTTTTTTGGAAGCTTGGCAACCCCTTTCAATGAAAGGGATTCTCGTCAGTCTCTGCTTGGGGCTACTTCAATAGCACACAAACCATAGCGCTAGAACTTGGAACTACATTATTGTGCCAAGTTTCAAAGAGCTAGCACAAACCGTGTTTGATTTAGAGTTCCAACTACATGTATCCATATAGGAGAAAACAGAGTGAAACCTAAACATGAAAACGGTGACTGCAAAGGAACAGTTTAACCTAGAAGAACGAAATTTGGTGAGCCAAGTGTTATTGGTGTACTGATCTTTAAATGGAAGTATCATCAAGAATGGGTGAAAAAATGTTTGCTGAGATTTCAGGAAACTCCCAGTTTTTTGGAAGCCTGGCAACCCCTTTCTATGAAAGGGATTCTCGTCAGTCTCTGCTTGGAGCTACTTCAATAGCACACAAACCTTAGCGATAGAACTTGGACTACATTATTGTGCCACGTTTCAAAGAGCTAGCACAAACCGTGTTTGATTTAGAGTTCCAACTACATGTATCCATATAGGAGAAAAAAGAGTGAAACCTAAACATGAAAACGGTTACTGCAAAAGAACGGTTTAACCTAGAAGAACGAAATTTGGTGAGCCAAGTGGGATTGGTGTACTGATTATTAAATAGAAGTATCATCAAGATTGGGTGAAAAAATGTTTGCAGAGATTTCAGGAAACTCTTAGTTTTTTGGAAGCTTGGCAACCCCTTTCAATGAAAGGGATTCTCGTCAATCTCTGCTTGGGGCTACTTCAATAGCACACAAACCATAGCGATAGAACTTGGAACTACATTATTGTTGCCAAGTTTCAAAGAGCTAGCACAAACCGTGTTTGATTTGGAGTTCCAACTACATGTATCCATATTGGAGAAAACAGAGTGAAACCTAAACATGAAAACGGTTACTGCAAAGGAACGGTTTAACCTAGAAGAACGAAATTTGGTGAGCCAAGGTGGATTGGTGTACTGATCATTAAATGGAAGTATCATCAAGATTGGGTGAAGAAATGTTAGCTGAGATTTCAGGAAACTCGTAGTTTTTTGGAAGCTTGGCAACACCTTTCAATGAAAGGGATTCTCGTCAGTCTCTGCTTGCAGCTACATCAATAGCACACAAACCATAGCGATAGAACTTGGAACTACATTATTGTGCCAAGTTTCAAAGAGCTAGCACAAACCGTGTTTGATTTAGAGATCCAACTACATGTATCCATATAGGAGAAAACAGAGTGAAACCTAATCATGAAAACGGTTACTGCAAAGGAACGGTTTAACCTAGAAGAACGAAATTTGGTGAGCCAAGTGGGATTGGTGTACTGATCATTAAATAGAAGTATAATCAAGATTGGGTGAAAAAATATTTGCTGAGATTTCAGGAAACTCGCAGTTTTTTGGAAGCTTGGCAACCCCTTTCAATGAAAGGGATTCTCGTCAGTCTCTGCTTGGGGCTACTTCAATAGCACAAAAAACCATAGCGATAGAACTTGGAACTACATTATTGTGCCAAGTTTCAAAGAGCTAGCACAAACCGTGTTTGATTTAGAGTTCCAACTACATGTATCCATATAGGAGAAAACAGAGTGAAACCTAAACATGGAAACGGTTACTGCAAAGGAACGGTTTAACCTAGAAGAACGAAATTTGGTCAGGCAAGTGGGATTGGTGTACTGATCATTAAATAGAAGTATCATCAAGATTGGGTGAAAAAATGTTTGCTGAGATTTCAGGAAACTCGTAGTTTTTTGGAAGCTTGGCAACCCCTCTCAATGAAAGGGATTCTCGTCAGTCTCTGCTTGGGGCTACTTCAATAGCACACAAACCATAGCGATAGAACTTGGAACTACATTATTTTGCCAAGTTTCAAAGAGCTAGCACAAACCGTGTTTGATTTAGAGTTCCAACTACATGTATCCATATAGGAGAAAACAGAGTGAAACCTAAACATGTAAAGGGTTACTGCAAAGGAACGGTTTAACCTAGAAGAACAAAATTTAGTGAGCCAAGTGAGAATCATGTACTGATCACTAACTGCAAGTATCATCAAGATTGGGTGAAAAAATGTTTGCTGAGATTTCAGGAAACTCGCAGTTTTTTGGAAGCTTGGCAACCCCTTTCAATGAAAGGGATTCTCGTCAGTCTCTGCTTGGGGCTACTTCAATAGCACACAAACCATAGCGATAGAACTTGGAACTACATTATTGTGCCAAGTTTCAAAGAGCTAGCACAAACCGTGTTTGATTTAGAGTTCCAACTACATGTATCCATATAGGAGAAAACAGAGTGAAACCTAAACATGAAAACGGTTACTGCAAAGGAACGGTTTAACCTAGAAGAACGAAATTTAGTGAGCCAAGTGGGATTCGTGTACTGATCACGACCTGCAAGTATCATCAAGATTGGGTGAAAAAATGTTTGCTGAGATTTCAGGAAACTCGTAGTTTTTTGGAAGCTTGATAACCCCATTCAATGAGAGGGATTCTCGTCAGTCTCTGCTTGGGGCTACTTCAAAAGCACACAAATCATAGCGACAGAACTTGGAACTACATTATTGTGCCAAGTTTCAAAGAGCTAGCACAAACCGTGTTTGATTTAGAGTTCCAACTACATGTATCCATATAGGAGAAAACAGAGTGAAACCTAAACATGAAAACAGTTACTGCAAAGGAACGGTTTAACCTAGAAGAACGAAATTTGGTGAGCCAAGTGGGATTGGTGTACTGATCATTAAATGGAAGTATCATCAAGATTGGGTGAAAAAATGTTAGCTGAGATTTCAGGAAACTCGTAGTTTTTTGGAAGCTTGATAACCCTTTTCAATGAAAGGGATTCTCGTCAGTCTCTGCTTGGGGCTACTTCAATAGCACACAAACCATAGCGATAGAACTTGGAACTACATTATTGTGCCAAGTTTCAAAGAGCTAGCACAAACCGTGTTTGATTTAGAGTTCCAACTACATGTATCCATATAGGAGAAAACAGAGTGAAACCTAAACATGAAAACGGTTACTGCAAAGGAACGGTTTAACCTAGAAGAACGAAATTCAGTGAGCCAAGTGAGATTCGTGTACTGATCACTACCTGCAAATATCATCAAGATTGGGTGAAAAAATGTTTGCTGAGATTTCAGGAAACTCGTAGTTTTTTGGAAGCTTGGCAACCCCTTTCAATGAAAGGGATTCTCATCAGTCTCTGCTTGGTGCTACTTCAATAGCACACAAACCATAGCGATAGAACTTGGAACTACATTATTGTGCCAAGTTTCAAAGAGCTAGCACAAACCGTGTTTGATTTAGAGTTCCAACTACATGTATCCATATAGGAGAAAACAGAGTGAAACCTAAACATGAAAACAGTTACTGCAAAGGAACGGTTTAACCTAGAAGAACGAAATTTGCTGAGCCAAGTGGGATTGGTGTACTGATCATTAAATAGAAGTATCATCATGATTGGGTGAAAAAATGTTTGCTGAGATTTCAGGAAACTCGCAGTTTTTTGGAAGCTTGGCAACCCCTTTCAATGAAAGGGATTCTCGTCAGTCTCTGCTTGGGGCTACTTCAATAGCACACAAACCATAGCGATAGAACTTGGAACTACATTATTGTGCCAAGTTTCAAAGAGCTAGCACAAACCGTGTTTGATTTAGAGTTCCAACTACATGTATCTATATAGGAGAAAACAGAGTGAAACCTAAACATGAAAACGGTTACTGCAAAGGAACAGTTTAACCTATAAGAACGAAATTTGTTGAGCCAAGTGGGATTGGTGTACTGATCATTAAATGGAAGTATCATCAAGATTGGGTGAAAAAATGTTTGCTGAGATTTCAGGAAACTCGTAGTTTTTTGGAAGCCTGGCAACCCCTTTCAATGAAAGGGATTCTCGTCAGTCTCTGCTTGGGACTACTTCAATAGCACACAAACCATAGCGATAGAACTTGGAACTACATTATTGTGCCAACTTTCAAAGAGCTAGCACAAACCGTGCTTGATTTAGAGTTCCAACTACATGTATCCATATTGGAGAAAACAGAGTGAAACCTAAATATGAAAACGATTACTGCAAAGGAACGGTTTAACCTAGAAGAACGAAATTTGGTGAGCCAAGTGGGATTGGTGTACTGATCATTAAATGGAAGTATCATCAACACTGGGTGAAAAAATGTTTGCTGAGATTTCAGGATACTCGCAGTTTTTTGGAAGCCTGGCAACCCCTTTCTATGAAAGGGATTCTCGTCAGTCTCTGCTTGGGGCTACTTCAATAGCACACAAACCATAGCGATAGAACTTGGAACTACATTATTGTGCCAAGTTTCAAAGTGCTACCACAAACCGTGTTTGATTTAGAGTTCCAACTACATGTATCCATATAGGAGAAAACAGAGTGAAACCTAAACATGAAAACGGTTACTGCAAAGGAACGGTTTAACCTAGAAGAACGAAATTTGGTCAGCCAAGTGGGATTGGTGTATTGATCATTAAATAGAAGTATCATCATGATTGGGTGAAAAAATGTTTGCTGAGATTTCAGGAAACTCGCAGTTTTTTGGAAGCTTGATAACCACTTTCAATGAAAGGGATTCTCGTCAGTCTCTGCTTGGGGCTACTTCAATAGCACACAAACCATAGCGATAGAACTTGGAACTACATTATTGTGCCAAGTTTCAAAGAGCTAGCACAAACCGTGCTTGATTTAGAGTTCCAACTACATGTATCCATATTGGAGAAAACAGAGTGAAACCTAAATATGAAAACGATTACTGCAAAGGAACGGTTTAACCTAGAAGAACGAAATTTTGTGAGCCAAGTGGGATTGGTGTACTGATCATTAAATGGAAGTATCATCAAGACTGGGTGAAAAAATGTTTGCTGAGATTTCAGGATACTCGCAGTTTTTTGGAAGCCTAACAACCCCTTTCTATGAAAGGGATTCTCGTCAGTCTCTGCTTGGTGCTACTTCAATAGCACACAAACCATAGCGATAGAACTTGGAACTACATTATTGTGCCAAGTTTCAAAGAGCTAGCACAAACCGTGTTTGATTTAGAGTTCCAACTACATGTATCCATATAGGAGAAAACAGAGTGAAACCTAAACATGAAAACAGTTACTGCAAAGGAACGGTTTAAACTAGAAGAACGAAATTTGCTGAGCCAAGTGGGATTGGTGTACTGATCATTAAATAGAAGTATCATCATGATTGGGTGAAAAAAT
This sequence comes from Urocitellus parryii, assembly GCF_045843805.1. Taxonomy (NCBI): domain Eukaryota; kingdom Metazoa; phylum Chordata; class Mammalia; order Rodentia; family Sciuridae; genus Urocitellus; species Urocitellus parryii. Next base: position 41,676 of record NW_027551804.1, read on the forward strand.
GTTTGCTGAGATTTCAGGAAACTCGCAGTTTTTTGGAAGCTTGGCAACCCCTTTCAATGAAAGGGATTCTCGTCAGTCTCTGCTTGGGGCTACTTCAATAGCACACAAACCATAGCGATAGAACTTGGAACTACATTATTGTGCCAAGTTTCAAAGAGCTAGCACAAACCGTGTTTGATTTAGAGTTCCAACTACATGTATCTATATAGGAGAAAACAGAGTGAAACCTAAACATGAAAACGGTTACTGCAAAGGAACGGTTTAACCTAGAAGAACGAAATTTGGTCAGCCAAGTGGGATTGGTGTACTGATCATTAAATAGAAGTATCATCATGATTGGGTGAAAAAATGTTTGCTGAGATTTCAGGAAACGCAGTTTTTTGGAAGCTTGGCAACCCCTTTCAATGAAAGGGATTCTCGTCAGTCCCTGCTTGGGGCTACTTCAATAGCACACAAACCATAGCGATAGAACTTGGAGCTACATTATTGTGCCAAGTTTCAAAGAGCTAGCACAAACCGTGTTTGATTTAGAGTTCCAACTACATGTATCTATATAGGAGAAAACAGAGTGAAACCTAATCATGAAAACGGTTACTGCAAAGGAACGTTTTAACCTAGAACAACGAAATTTGGTGAGCCAAGTGGGATTGGTGTACTGATCATTAAATGGAAGTATCATCAAGATTGGGTGAAAAAATGTTTGCTGAGATTTCAGGAAACTCGCAGTTTTTTGGAAGCTTGGCAACCCCTTTCAATGAAAGGGATTCTCGTCAGTCTCTGCTTTGGGCTACTTCAATAGCACACAAACCATAGCGATAGAACTTGGAACTACATTATTGTGCCAAGTTTCAAAGTGCTAGCACAAACCGTGTTTGATTTAGAGTTCCAACTACATGTATCCATATAGAAGAAAACAGAGTGAAACCTAAACATGAAAACGGTTACTGCAAAGGAACGGTTTAACCTAGAAGAACGAAATTTGGTGAGCCAAGTGGGATTGGTGTACTGATCATTAAATAGAAGTATCATCATGATTGGGTGAAAAATGTTTGCTGAGATTTCAGGAAACTCGTAGTTTTTTGGAAGCTTGGCAACCCCTTTCAATGAAAGGGATTCTCGTCAGTCTCTGCTTGGGGCTACTTCAATAGCACACAAACAATAGCGATAGAACTTGGAACTACATTATTGTGCCAAGTTTCAAAGAGCTAGCACAAACCGTGTTTGATTTAGAGTTCCAACTACATGTATCTATATAGGAGAAAACAGAGTGAAACCTAAATATGAAAACGATTACTGCAAAGGAACGGTTTAACCTAGAAGAACGAAATTTGGTGAGAAAGGTGGGATTGGTGTACTGATCATTAAGTGGAAGTATCATCAAGACTGGGTGAAAAAATGTTTGCTGAGATTTCAGGAACCTCGCAGTTTTTTGGAAGCCTCGCAACGCCTTTCTATGAAAGGGATTCTCGTCAGTCTCTGCTTGGGGCTACTTCAATAGCACACAAACGATAGCGATAGAACTTGGAACTACATTATTGTGCCAAGTTTCAAAGAGCTAGCACATTCCGTGCTTTAGTTAGAGTTCCAAATACATGTATCCATATAGGAGAAAACAGAGTGAAACCTAAACATGAAAATGGTTACTGCAAAGGAACGGTTTAACCTAGAAGAACGAAATTTGGTGAGCCAAGTGGGATTCGTGTCCTGATCACTACCTGCAAGTATCATCAAGATTGGGTGAAAAAATGTTTGCTGAGATTTCAGGAAACTTGTAGTTTTTTGGAAGCTTGGCAACCCCTTTCAATGAAAGGGATTCTCGTCAGTCTCTGCTTGGGGCTACTTCAATAGCACACAAACCATAGCGATAGAACTTGGAACTACATTATTGTGCCAAGTTTCAAAGAGCTAGCACAAACCGTGCTTGATTTAGAGTTCCAACTACATATATCCATATAGGAGAAAACAGAGTGAAACCTAAACATGAAAACAGTTACTGCAAAGGAACGGTTTATCCTAGAAGAAAGAAATTTGGTGAGCCAAGTGGGATTGGTGTACTGATCATTAAATGGAAGTATCATCAAGATTGGGTGAAAAAATGTTTGCTGAGATTTCAGGAAACTTGTAGTTTTTTGGAATCTTGGCAACCCCTTTCAATGAAAGGGATTCTCGTCAGTCTCTGCTTGGGGCTACTTCAATAGCACACAAACCATAGCGATAGAACTTGGAACTACATTATTGTGCCAAGTTTCAAAGAGCTAGCACAAACCGTGCTTGATTTAGAGTTCCAACTACATGTATCCATATAGGAGAAAACAGAGTGAAACCTAAATATGAAAACGATTACTGCAAAGGAACGGTTTAACCTAGAAGAACGAAATTTGGTGAGCCAAGTGGGATTGGTGTACTGATCATTAAATGGAAGTATCATCAAGACTGGGTGAAAAAATGTTTGCTGAGATTTCAGGATACTCGCAGTTTTTTGGAAGCCTGGCAACCCCTTTCTATGAAAGGGATTCTCGTCAGTCTCTGCTTGGGGCTACTTCAATAGCACACAAACCATAGCAATAGAACTTGGAACTACATTATTGTGCCAAGTTTCAAAGTGCTACCACAAACCGTGTTTGATTTAGAGTTCCAACTACATGTATCCATATAGGAGAAAACAAAGTGAAACCTAAACATGAAAACGGTTACTGCAAAGGAACGGTTTAACCTAGAAGAACGAAATTTGGTGAGCCAAGTGGGATTGGTGTACTGATCATTAAATAGAAGTATCATCATGATTGGGTGAAAAAATGTTTGCTGAGATTTCAGGAAACTCGCAGTTTTTTGGAAGCTTGATAACCCCTTTCAATGAAAGGGATTCTCGTCAGTCTCTGCTTGGGGCTACTTCAATAGCACACAAACCATAGCGATAGAACTTGGAACTACATTATTGTGCCAAGTTTCAAAGAGCTAGCACAAACCGTGCTTGATTTAGAGTTCCAACTACATGTATCCATATAGGAGAAAACAGAGTGAAACCTAAATATGAAAACGATTACTCCAAAGGAACGGTTTAACCTAGAAGAACGAAATTTGGTGAGCCAAGTGGGATTCGTGTCCTGATCACTACCTGCAAGTATCATCAAGATTGGGTGAAAAAATGTTTGCTGAGATTTCAGGAAACTTGTAGTTTTTTGGAAGCTTGGCAACCCCTTTCAATGAAAGGGATTCTCGTCAGTCTCTGCTTGGGGCTACTTCAATAGCACACAAACCATAGCGATAGAACTTGGAACTACATTATTGTGCCAAGTTTCAAAGAGCTAGCACAAACCGTCCTTGATTTAGAGTTCCAACTACATATATCCATATAGGAGAAAACAGAGTGAAACCTAAACATGAAAACAGTTACTGCAAAGGAACGGTTTATCCTAGAAGAAAGAAATTTGGTGAGCCAAGTGGGATTGGTGTACTGATCATTAAATGGAAGTATCATCAAGATTGGGTGAAAAAATGTTTGCTGAGATTTCAGGAAACTTGTAGTTTTTTGGAATCTTGGCAACCCCTTTCAATGAAAGGGATTCTCGTCAGTCTCTGCTTGGGGCTACTTCAATAGCACACAAACCATAGCGATAGAACTTGGAACTACATTATTGTGCCAAGTTTCAAAGAGCTAGCACAAACCGTGCTTGATTTAGAGTTCCAACTACATGTATCCATATAGGAGAAAACAGAGTGAAACCTAAATATGAAAACGATTACTGCAAAGGAACGGTTTAACCTAGAAGAACGAAATTTGGTGAGCCAAGTGGGATTGGTGTACTGATCATTAAATGGAAGTATCATCAAGACTGGGTGAAAAAATGTTTGCTGAGATTTCAGGATACTCGCAGTTTTTTGGAAGCCTGGCAACCCCTTTCTATGAAAGGGATTCTCGTCAGTCTCTGCTTGGGGCTACTTCAATAGCACACAAACCATAGCAATAGAACTTGGAACTACATTATTGTGCCAAGTTTCAAAGTGCTACCACAAACCGTGTTTGATTTAGAGTTCCAACTACATGTATCCATATAGGAGAAAACAAAGTGAAACCTAAACATGAAAACGGTTACTGCAAAGGAACGGTTTAACCTAGAAGAACGAAATTTGGTGAGCCAAGTGGGATTGGTGTACTGATCATTAAATAGAAGTATCATCATGATTTGGTGAAAAAATGTTTGCTGAGATTTCAGGAAACTCGCAGTTTTTTGGAAGCTTGATAACCCCTTTCAATGAAAGGGATTCTCGTCAGTCTCTGCTTGGGGCTACTTCAATAGCACACAAACCATAGCGATAGAACTTGGAACTACATTATTGTGCCAAGTTTCAAAGAGCTAGCACAAACCGTGCTTGATTTAGAGTTCCAACTACATGTATCCATATAGGAGAAAACAGAGTGAAACCTAAATATGAAAACGATTACTCCAAAGGAACGGTTTAACCTAGAAGAACGAAATTTGGTGAGCCAAGTGGGATTGGTGTACTGATCATTAAATGGAAGTATCATCAAGACTGGGTGAAAAAATGTTTGCTGAGATTTCAGGATACTCGCAGTTTTTTGGAAGCCTGGCAACCCCTTTCTATGAAAGGGATTCTCGTCAGTCTCTGCTTGGTGCTACTTCAATAGCACACAAACCATAGCGATAGAACTTGGAACTACATTATTGTGCCAAGTTTCAAAGAGCTAGCACAAACCGTGTTTGATTTAGAGTTCCAACTACATGTATCCATATAGGAGAAAACAGAGTGAAACCTAAACATGAAAACAGTTACTGCAAAGGAACGGTTTAAACTAGAAGAACGAAATTTGCTGAGCTAAGTGGGATTGGTGTACTGATCATTAAATAGAAGTATCATCATGATTGGGTGAAAAAATGTTTGCTGAGATTTCAGGAAACTCGCAGTTTTTTGGAAGCTTGGCAACCCCTTTCAATGAAAGGGATTCTCGTCAGTCTCTGCTTGGGGCTACTTCAATAGCACACAAACCATAGCGATAGAACTTGGAACTACATTATTGTGCCAAGTTTCAAAGAGCTAGCACAAACCGTGTTTGATTTAGAGTTCCAACTACATGTATCTATATAGGAGAAAACAGAGTGAAACCTAAACATGAAAACGGTTACTGCAAAGGAACAGTTTAACCTATAAGAACGAAATTTGTTGAACCAAGTGGGATTGGTGTACTGATCATTAAATGGAAGTATCATCAACACTGGGTGAAAAAATGTTTGCTGAGATTTCAGGATACTCGCAGTTTTTTGGAAGCCTGGCAACCCCTTTCTATGAAAGGGATTCTCGTCAGTCTCTGCTTGGGGCTACTTCAATAGCACACAAACCATAGCGATAGAACTTGGAACTACATAATTGTGCCAAGTTTCAAAGTGCTAGCACAAACCGTGTTTGATTTAGAGTTCCAACTACATGTATCCATATAGGAGACAACAGAGTGAAACCTAAACATGAAAACGGTTACTGCAAAGGAACGGTTTAACCTAGAAGAACGAAATTTGGTCAGCCAAGTGGGATTGGTGTACTGATCATTAAATAGAAGTATCATCATGATTGGGTGAAAAAATGTTTGCTGAGATTTCAGGAAACTCGCAATTTTTTGGAAGCTTGGCAACCCCTTTCAATGAAAGGGATTCTCGTCAGTCCCTGCTTGGGGCGACTTCAATAGCACACAAACCATAGCGATAGAACTTGGAACTACATTATTGTGCCAAGTTTCAAAGAGCTAGCACAAACCGTGTTTGATTTAGAGTTCCAACTACATGTATCTATATAGGAGAAAACAGAGTGAAACCTAAATATGAAAACGATTACTGCAAAGGAACGGTTTAACCTAGAAGAACGAAATTTGGTGAGCCAAGTGGGATTGGTGTACTGATCATTAAGTGGAAGTATCATCAAGACTGGGTGAAAAAATGTTTGCTGAGATTTCAGGAAACTCGCAGTTTTTTGGAAGCCTGGCAACGCCTTTCTATGAAAGGGATTCTCGTCAGTCTCTGCTTGGGGCTACTTCAATAGCACACAAACCATAGCGATAGAACTTGGAACTACATTATTGTGCCAAGTTTCAAAGAGCTAGCACAAACCGTGTTTGATTTAGAGTTCCAACTACATGTATCCATATAGGAGAAAACAGAGTGAAACCTAATCATGAAAACGGTTACTGCAAAGGAACGGTTTAACCTAGAAGAACGAAATTTGGTGAGCCAAGTGGGATTCGTGTACTGATCACTACCTGCAAGTATCATCAAGATTGGGTGAAAAAATGTTTGCTGAGATTTCAGGAAACTTGTTTTTTGGAAGCTTGGCAACCCCTTTCAATGAAAGGGATTCTCGTCAGTCTCTGCTTGGGGCTACTTCAATAGCACACAAACCTTAGCGATAGAACTTGGAACTACATTATTGTGCCAAGTTTCAAAGAGCTAGCACAAACCGTGCTTGATTTAGAGTTCCAACTACATGTATCCATATAGGAGAAAACAGAGTGAAACCTAAATATGAAAACGATTACTGCAAAGGAACGGTTTAACCTAGAAGAACGAAATTTGGTGAGCCAAGTGGGATTGGTGTACTGATCATTAAATGGAAGTATCATCAAGACTGGGTGAAAAAATGTTTGCTGAGATTTCAGGATACTCGCAGTTTTTTGGAAGCCTGGCAACCCCTTTCCTTGAATGGGATTCTCGTCAGTCTCTGCTTGGGGCTACTTCAATAGCACACAAACCATAGCGATAGAACTTGGAACTACATTATTGTGCCAAGTTTCAAAGTGCTAGCACAAACCGTGTTTGATTTAGAGTTCCAACTACATGTATCCATATAGAAGAAAACAGAGTGAAACCTAAACATGAAAACGGTTACTGCAAAGGAACGGTTTAACCTAGAAGAACGAAATTTGGTGAGCCAAGTGGGATTGGTGTACTGATCATTAAATAGAAGTATCATCATGATTGGGTGAAAAAATGTTTGTTGAGATTTCAGGAAACTCGTAGTTTTTTGGAAGCTTGGCAACCCCTTTCAATGAAAGGGATTCTCGTCAGTCTCTGCTTGGGGCTACTTCAATAGCACACAAACCATAGCGATAGAACTTGGAACTACATTATTGTGCCAAGTTTCAAAGAGCTAGCACAAACCGTGTTTGATTTAGAGTTCCAACTACATGTATCTATATAGGAGAAAACAGAGTGAAACCTAAATATGAAAACGATTACTGCAAAGGAACGGTTTAACCTAGAAGAACGAAATTTGGTGAGAAAGGTGGGATTGGTGTACTGATCATTAAGTGGAAGTATCATCAAGACTGGGTGAAAAAATGGTTGCTGAGATTTCAGGAACCTCGCAGTTTTTTGGAAGCCTGGCAACGCCTTTCTATGAAAGGGATTCTCGTCAGTCTCTGCTTGGGGCTACTTCAATAGCACACAAACCATAGCGATAGAACTTGGAACTACATTATTGTGCCAAGTTTCAAAGAGCTAGCACATTCCGTGCTTGAGTTAGAGTTCCAAATACATGTATCCATATAGGAGAAAACAGAGTGAAACCTAAACATGAAAATGGTTACTGCAAAGGAACGGTTTAACCTAGAAGAACGAAATTTGGTGAGCCAAGTGGGATTCGTGTCCTGATCACTACCTGCAAGTATCATCAAGATTGGGTGAAAAAATGTTTGCTGAGATTTCAGGAAACTTGTAGTTTTTTGGAAGCTTGGCAACCCCTTTCAATGAAAGGGATTCTCGTCAGTCTCTGCTTGGGGCTACTTCAATAGCACACAAACCATAGCGATAGAACTTGGAACTACAGTATTGTGCCAAGTTTCAAAGAGCTAGCACAAACCGTGCTTGATTTAGAGTTCCAACTACATATATCCATATAGGAGAAAACAGAGTGAAACCTAAATATGAAAACGATTACTGCAAAGGAACAGTTTAACCTATAAGAACGAAATTTGTTGAGCCAAGTGGGATATGTGTACTGATCATTAAATGGAAGTATCATCAAGATTGGGTGAAAAAATGTTTGCTGAGATTTCAGGAAACTCGTAGTTTTTTGGAAGCCTGGCAACCCCTTTCAATGAAAGGGATTCTCGTCAGTCTCTGCTTGGGACTACTTCAATAGCACACAAACCATAGCGATAGAACTTGGAACTACATTATTGTGCCAAGTTTCAAAGAGCTAGCACAAACCGTGTTTGATTTAGAGTTCCAACTACATGTATCCATATAGGAGAAAACAGAGTGAAACCTAAACATGAAAACAGTTACTGCAAAGGAACGGTTTAACCTAGAAGAAAGAAATTTGGTGAGCCAAGTGGGATTGGTGTACTGATCATTAAATGGAAGTATCATCAAGATTGGGTGAGAAAATGTTTGCTGAGATTTCAGGAAACTTGTAGTTTTTTGGAATCTTGGCAACCCCTTTCAATGAAAGGGATTCTCATCAGTCTCTGCTTGGGGCTACTTCAATAGCACACAAACCTTAGCGATAGAACTTGGAACTACATTATTGTGCCAAGTTTCAAAGAGCTAGCACAAACCGTGCTTGATTTAGAGTTCCAACTACATGTATCCATATAGGAGAAAACAGAGTGAAACCTAAATATGAAAACGATTATTGCAAAGGAACGGTTTAACCTAGAAGAACGAAATTTGGTGAGCCAAGTGGGATTGGTGTACTGATCATTAAATGGAAGTATCATCAGGACTGGGTGAAAAAATGTTTGCTGAGATTTCAGGATACTCGCAGTTTTTTGGAAGCCTGGCAACCCCTTTCTATGAAAGGGATTCTCGTCAGTCTCTGCTTGGGGCTACTTCAATAGCACACAAACCATAGCAATAGAACTTGGAACTACATTATTGTGCCAAGTTTCAAAGTGCTACCACAAACCGTGTTTGATTTAGAGTTCCAACTACATGTATCCATATAGGAGAAAACAAAGTGAAACCTAAACATGAAAACGGTTACTGCAAAGGAACGGTTTAACCTAGAAGAACGAAATTTGGTGAGCCAAGTGGGATTGGTGTACTGATCATTAAATAGAAGTATCATCATGATTGGGTGAAAAAATGTTTGCTGAGATTTCAGGAAACTCGCAGTTTTTTGGAAGCTTGATAACCCCTTTCAATGAAAGGGATTCTCGTCAGTCTCTGCTTGGGGCTACTTCAATAGCACACAAACCATAGCGATAGAACTTGGAACTACATTATTGTGCCAAGTTTCAAAGAGCTAGCACAAACCGTGCTTGATTTAGAGTTCCAACTACATGTATCCATATAGGAGAAAACAGAGTGAAACCTAAATATGAAAACGATTACTGCAAAGGAACGGTTTAACCTAGAAGAACGAAATTTGGTGAGCAAGTGGGATTGGTGTACTGATCATTAAATGGAAGTATCATCAAGACTGGGTGAAAAAATGTTTGCTGAGATTTCAGGATACTCGCAGTTTTTTGGAAGCCTGGCAACCCCTTTCTATGAAAGGGATTCTCGTCAGTCTCTGCTTGGTGCTACTTCAATAGCACACAAACCATAGCGATAGAACTTGGAACTACATTATTGTGCCAAGTTTCAAAGAGCTAGCACAAACCGTGTTTGATTTAGAGTTCCAACTACATGTATCCATATAGGAGAAAACAGAGTGAAACCTAAACATGAAAACAGTTACTGCAAAGGAACGGTTTAAACTAGAAGAACGAAATTTGGTGAGCCAAGTGGGATTGGTGTACTGATCATTAAATAGAAGTATCATCATGATTGGGTGAAAAAATGTTTGCTGAGATTTCAGGAAACTCGCAGTTTTTTGGAAGCTTGGCAACCCCTTTCAATGAAAGGGATTCTCGTCAGTCTCTGCTTGGGGCTACTTCAATAGCACACAAACCATAGCGATAGAACTTGGAACTACATTATTGTGCCAAGTTTCAAAGTGCTAGCACAAACCGTGTTTGATTTAGAGTTCCAACTACATGTATCCATATAGGAGAAAACAGAGTGAAACCTAAACATGAAAACGGTTACTGCAAAGGAACGGTTTAACCTAGAAGAACGAAATTTGGTCAGCCAAGTGGGATTGGTGTACTGATCATTAAATGGAAGTATCATCAAGATTGGGTGAAAAAATGTTTGCTGAGATTTCAGGAAACTCGTAGTTTTTTGGAAGCCTGGCAACCCCTTTCAATGAAAGGGATTCTCGTCAGTCTCTGCTTGGGACTACTTCAATAGCACACAAACCATAGCGATAGAACTTGGAACTACATTATTGTGCCAAGTTTCAAAGAGCTAGCACAAACCGTGCTTGATTTAGAGTTCCAAATACATGTATCCATATTGGAGAAAACAGAGTGAAACCTAAATATGAAAACGATTACTGCAAAGGAACGGTTTAACCTAGAAGAACGAAATTTGGTGAGCCAAGTGGGATTGGTGTACTGATCATTAAATGGAAGTATCATCAACACTGGGTGAAAAATGTTTGCTGAGATTTCAGGATACTCGCAGTTTTTTGGAAGCCTGGCAACCCCTTTCTATGAAAGGGATTCTCGTCAGTCTCTGCTTGGGGCTACTTCAATAGCACACAAACCATAGCGATAGAACTTGGAACTACATTATTTGTGCCAAGTTTCAAAGTGCTAGCACAAACCGTGTTTGATTTAGAGTTCCAACTACATGTATCCATATAGGAGAAAACAGAGTGAAACCTAAACATGAAAACGGTTACTGCAAAGGAACGGTTTAACCTAGAAGAACGAAATTTGGTGAGCCAAGTGGGATTGGTGTACTGATCATTAAGTGGAAGTATCATCAAGACTGGGTGAAAAAATGTTTGCTGAGATTTCAGGAAACTCGCAGTTTTTTGGAAGCCTGGCAACGCCTTTCTATGAAAGGGATTCTCGTCAGTCTCTGCTTGGGGCTACTTCAATAGCACACAAACCAGAGCGATAGAACTTGGAACTACATTATTGTGCCAAGTTTCAAAGAGCTAGCACAAACCGTGTTTGATTTAGAGTTCCAACTACATGTATCCATATAGGAGAAAACAGAGTGAAACCTAATCATGAAAACGGTTACTGCAAAGGAAAGTTTTAACCTAGAACAACGAAATTTGGTGAGCCAAGTGGGTTCGTGTACTGATCACTACCTGCAAGTATCATCAAGATTGGGTGAAAAAAATGTTTGCTGCGATTTCAGGAAACTCGCAGTTTTTTGGAAGCTTGGCAACCCCTTTCAATGAAAGGGATTCTCCTCAGTCTCTGCTTGGGGCTACTTCAATAGCACACAAACCATAGCGATAGAACTTGGAACTACATTATTGTGCCAAGTTTCAAAGAGCTAGCACAAACCGTGTTTGATTTAGAGTTCCAACTACATGTATCCATATAGGAGAAAACAGAGTGAAACCTAAACATGAAAACGGTTACTGCAAAGGAACGGTTTAACCTAGAAGAACGAAATTTGGTGAGCCAAGTGGGATTCGTGTACTGATCACTACCTGCAAGTATCATCAAGATTGGGTGAAAAAATGTTTGCTGAGATTTCAGGAAACTTGTTTTTGGAAGCTTGGCAACCCCTTTCAATGAAAGGGATTCTCGTCAGTCTCTGCTTGGGGCTACTTCAATAGCACACAAACCTTAGCGATAGAACTTGGAACTACATTATTGTGCCAAGTTTCAAAGAGCTAGCACAAACCGTGCTTGATTTAGAGTTCCAACTACATGTATCCATATAGGAGAAAACAGAGTGAAACCTAAATATGAAAACGATTACTGCAAAGGAACGGTTTAACCTAGAAGAACGAAATTTGGTGAGCCAAGTGGGATTGGTGTACTGATCACTACCTGCAAGTATCATCAAGATTGGGTGAAAAAATGTTTGCTGAGATTTCAGGATACTCGCAGTTTTTTGGAAGCCTGGCAACCCCTTCCTTGAATGGGATTCTCGTCAGTCTCTGCTTGGGGCTACTTCAATAGCACACAAACCATAGCGATAGAACTTGGAACTACATTATTGTGCCAAGTTTCAAAGTGCTAGCACAAACCGTGTTTGATTTAGAGTTCCAACTACATGTATCCGTATAGAAGAAAACAGAGTGAAACCTAAACATGAAAACGGTTACTGCAAAGGAACGGTTTAACCTAGAAGAACGAAATTTGGTGAACCAAGTGGGATTGGTGTACTGATCATTAAATAGAAGTATCATCATGATTGGGTGAAAAAATGTTTGTTGAGATTTCAGGAAACTCGTAGTTTTTTGGAAGCTTGGCAACCCCTTTCAATGAAAGGGATTCTCGTCAGTCTCTGCTTGGGGCTACTTCAATAGCACACAAACCATAGCGATAGAACTTGGAACTACATTATTTTGCCAAGTTTCAAAGAGCTAGCACAAACCGTGTTTGATTTAGAGTTCCAACTACATGTATCTATATAGGAGAAAACAGAGTGAAACCTAAATATGAAAACGATTACTGCAAAGGAACGGTTTAACCTAGAAGAACGAAATTTGGTGAGAAAGGTGGGATTGGTGTACTGATCATTAAGTGGAAGTATCATCAAGACTGGGTGAAAAAATGTTTGCTGAGATTTCAGGAACCTCGCAGTTTTTTGGAAGCCTGGCAACGCCTTTCTATGAAAGGGATTCTCGTCAGTCTCTGCTTGGGGCTACTTCAATAGCACACAAACCATAGCGATAGAACTTGGAACTACATTATTGTGCCAAGTTTCAAAGAGCTAGCACAAACCGTGTTTGATTTAGAGTTCCAACTACATGTATCCATATAGGAGAAAACAGAGTGAAACCTAATCATGAAAACGGTTACTGCAAAGGAACGTTTTAACCTAGAACAACGAAATTTGGTGAGCCAAGTGGGATTGGTGTACTGATCATTAAATGGAAGTATCATCAAGATTGGGTGAAAAAATGTTTGCTGCGATTTCAGGAAACTCGCAGTTTTTTGGAAGCTTGGCAACCCCTTTCAATGAAAGGGATTCTCGTCAGTCTCTGCTTGGGGCTACTTCAATAGCACACAAACCATAGCGATAGAACTTGGAACTACATTATTGTGCCAAGTTTCAAAGAGCTAGCACAAACCGTGCTTGATTTAGAGTTTCAACTACATGTATCCATATAGGAGAAAACAGAGTGAAACCTAAATATGAAAACGATTACTGCAAAGGAACGGTTTAACCTAGAAGAACGAAATTTGGTGAGCCAAGTGGGATTGGTGTACTGATCATTAAATGGAAGTATCATCAAGACTGGGTGAAAAAATATTTGCTGAGATTTCAGGATACTCGCAGTTTTTTGGAAGCCTGGCAACCCCTTTCTATGAAAGGGATTCTCGTCAGTCTCTGCTTGGGGCTACTTCAATAGCACACAATCCATAGCGATAGAACTTGGAACTACATTATTGTGCCAAGTTTCAAGTGCTAGCACAAACCGTGTTTGATTTAGAGTTCCAACTACATGTATCCATATAGGAGAAAACAGAGTGAAACCTAAACATGAAAACGGTTAATGCAAAGGAACGGTTTAACCTAGAAGAACGAAATTTGGTGAGCCAAGTGGGATTGGTGTACTGATCATTAAATAGAAGTATCATCATGATTGGGTGAAAAAATGTTTGCTGAGATTTCAGGAAACTCGCAGTTTTTTGGAAGCTTGGCAACCCCTTTCAATGAAAGGGATTCTCGTCAGTCTCTGCTTGGGGCTACTTCAATAGCACACAAACCATAGCGATAGAACTTGGAACTACATTATTGTGCCAAGTTTCAAAGAGCTAGCACAAACCGTGTTTGATTTAGAGTTCCAACTACATGTATCTATATAGGAGAAAACAGAGTGAAACCTAAATATGAAAACGATTACTGCAAAGGAACGGTTTAACCTAGAAGAACGAAATTTGGTGAGCCAAGTGGGATTGGTGTACTGATCATTAAGTGGAAATATCATCAAGACTGGGTGAAAAAATGTTTGCTGAGATTTCAGGAAACTCGCAGTTTTTTGGAAGCCTGGCAACGCCTTTCTATGAAACGGATTCTCGTCAGTCTCTGCTTGGGGCTACTTCAATAGCACACAAACCATAGCGATAGAACTTGGAACTACATTATTGTGCCAAGTTTCAAAGAGCTAGCACAAACCGTGTTTGATTTAGAGTTCCAACTACATGTATCCATATAGGAGAAAACAGAGTGAAACCTAATCATGAAAACGGTTACTGCAAAGGAACGTTTTAACCTAGAACAACGAAATTTGGTGAGCCAAGTGGGATTCGTGTACTGATCACTACCTGCAAGTATCATCAAGATAGGGTGAAAAAATGTTTGCTGAGATTTCAGGAAACTCCTAGTTTCTTGGAAGCTTGATAACCCCTTTCAATGAAAGGGATTCTCTTCAGTCTCTGCTTGGGGCTACTTCAAAAGCACACAAATCATAGCGACAGTACTTGGAACTACATTATTGTGCCAAGTTTCAAAGAGCTAGCACAAACCGTGTTTGATTTAGAGTTCCAACTACATGTATCCATATTGGAGAAAACAGAGTAAAACCTAAACATGAAAAGGGTTACTGCAAAGGAACGGTTTAACCTAGAAGAACGAAATTTAGTGAGCCAAGTGGGATTCATGTACTGATCACTACCTGCAAGTATCATCAAGATTGGGTGAAAAAATGTTTGCTGAGATGTCAGGAAACTCGCAGTTTTTTGGAAGCTTGGCAACCCCTTTCAATGAAAGGGATTCTCGTCAGTCTCTGCTTGGGGCTACTTCAATAGCACACAAACCATAGCGATAGAACTTGGAACTACATTATTGTGCCAAGTTTCAAAGAGCTAGCACAAACCGTGTTTGATTTAGAGTTCCAACTACACGTATCTATATAGGAGAAAACAGAGTGAAACCTAAACATGAAAACGGTTACTACAAAGGAACGATTTAACCTAGAAGAACGAAATTTGGTGAGCGAAGTGGGATTGGTGTACTGATCATTAAATGGAAGTATCATCAAGATTGGGTGAAAAAATGTTTGCTGAGATTTCAGGAAACTCGCAGTTTTTTGGAAGCTTGGCAACCCCTTTCAATGAAAGGGATTCTCGTCAGTCTCTGCTTGGGGCTACATCAATAGCACACAAACCATAGCGATAGAACTTGGAACTACATTATTGTGGAAAGTTTCAAAGAGCTAGCACAAACCGTGTTTGATTTAGAGTTCCAACTACATGTATCCATATAGGAGAAAACAGAGTGAAACCTAAATATGAAAACGGTTACTGCAAAGGAACGGTTTAACCTAGAAGAACGAAATTTGGTGAGCCAAGTGGGATTCGTGTACTGATCACTACCTGCAAGTATCATCAAGATTGGGTGAAAAAATGTTTGCTGAGATTTCAGGAAACTTGTAGTTTTTTGGAAGCTTGGCAACCCCTTTCAATGAAAGGGATTCTCGTCAGTCTCTGCTTGGGGCTACTTCAATAGCACACAAACCATAGCGATAGAACTTGGAACTACATTATTCTGCCAAGTTTCAAAGAGCTAGCACAAACCGTGTTTGATTTAGAGTTCCAACTACACGTATCTATATAGGAGAAAACAGAGTGAAACCTAAATATGAAAACGGTTACTGCAAAGGAACGGTTTAACCTAGAAGAACGAAATTTGGTGAGCCAAGTGGGATTGGTGTACTGATTATTAAATGGAAGTATCATCAAGATTGGGTGAAAAAATGTTTGCTGAGATTGCAGGAAACTTGTAGTTTTTTGGAAGCTTGGCAACCCCTTTCAATGAAAGGGATTCTCGTCAGTCTCTGCTTGGGGCTACTTCAATAGCACACAAACCATAGCGATAGAACTTGGAACTACATTATTGTGCCAAGTTTCAAAGAGCTAGCACAAACCGTGTTTTATTTAGAGTTCCAACTACATGTATCCATATAGGAGAAAACAGAGTGAAACCTAAACATGAAAACGGTTACTGCAAAGGAACGGTTTAACCTAGAAGAACGAAATTTGGTAAGGCAAGTGGGATTCGTGTACTGATCACTACCTGCAAGTATCATCAACATTGGGTGAAAAAATGTTTGCTGAGATTTCAGGAAACTCGTAGTTTTTTGGAAGCTTGATAACCAATTTCAATGAAAGGGATTCTCGTCAGTCTCTGCTTGTGGCTACTTCAAAAGCACACAAATCATAGCGACAGAACTTGGAACTACATTATTGTGCCAAGTTTCAAAGAGCTAGCACAAACCGTGTTTGATTTAGAGTTCCAACTACATGTATCCATATAGGAGAATACAGAGTGAAACCTAAACATGAAAACGGTTACTGCAAAGGAACGGTTTAACCTAGAAGAACGAAATTTGGTGAGCCAAGTGGGATTGGTGTACTGATCATTAAATGGAAGTATCATCAAGATTGGGTGAAAAAATGTTAGCTGAGATTTCAGGAAACTCGTAGTTTTTTGGAAGCTTGGCAACCCCTTTCAATGAAAGGGATTCTCGTCAGTCTCTGCTTGGGGCTACTTCAATAGCACAAAAACCATAGCGATAGAACTTGGAACTACATTATTGTGCCAAGTTTCAAAGAGCTAGCACAAACCGTGTTTGATTTAGAGTTCCAACTACATGTATCCATATAGGAGAAAACAGAGTGAAACCTAAACATGAAAACGGTTACTGCAAAGGAGCGGTTTAACCTAGAAGAACGAAATTTGGTGAGCCAAGTGAGATTCGTGTACTGATCACTACCTGCAAGTATCATCAAAATTGGGTGAAAAAATGTTTGCTGAGATTTCAGGAAACTCGTAGTTTTTTGGAAGCTTGGCAACCCCTTTCAACGTAAGGGATTCTCATCAGTCTCTGCTTGGGGCTACTTCAATAGCACACAAACCATAGCGATAGAACTTGGAACTACATTATTGTGCCAAGTTTCAAAGAGCTAGCACAAACCGTGTTTGATTTAGAGTGCCAACTACATGTATCTATATAGGAGAAAACAGAGTGAAACCTAAACATGAAAACAGTTACTGCAACGTAACGGTTTAACCTAGAAGAATGAAATTTGGTGAGCCAA
The DNA here is from genome assembly GCF_045843805.1 of Urocitellus parryii. Classification (NCBI taxonomy): domain Eukaryota; kingdom Metazoa; phylum Chordata; class Mammalia; order Rodentia; family Sciuridae; genus Urocitellus; species Urocitellus parryii. The sequence goes on from NW_027551804.1 coordinate 58,756, forward strand.
GTGGGATTGGTGTACTGATCATTAAATGGAAGTATCATCAAGATTGGGTGAAAAAATGTTTGCTGAGATTTCAGGAAACTTGTAGTTTTTTGGAAGCTTGGCAACCCCTTTCAATGAAAGGGATTCTCGTCAGTCTCTGCTTGGGGCTACTTCAATAGCACACAAACCTTAGCGATAGAACTTGGAACTACATTATTGTGCCAAGTTTCAAAGAGCTAGCACAAACCGTGCTTGATTTAGAGTTCCAACTACATGTATCCATATAGGAGAAAACAGACTGAAACCTAAACATGAAAACGGTTACTGCAAAGGAACGGTTTAACCTAGAAGAACGAAATTTGGTGAGCCAAGTGGGATTGGTGTACTGATCATTAAATGGAAGTATCATCAAGATTGGGTGAAAAAATGTTAGCTGAGATTTCAGGAAACTCGTAGTTTTTTGGAAGCTTGGCAACCCCTTTCAATGAAAGGGATTCTCGTCAGTCTCTGCTTGGGGCTACTTCAATAGCACACAAACCATAGCGATAGAACTTGGAACTACATTATTGTGCCAAGTTTCAAAGAGCTAGCACAAACCGTGTTTGATTTAGAGTTCCAACTACATGTATCCATATAGGAGAAAACAGAGTGAAACCTAAACATGAAAACGGTTACTGCAAAGGAGCGGTTTAACCTAGAAGAACGAAATTTGGTGAGCCAAGTGAGATTCGTGTACTGATCACTACCTGCAAGTATCATCAAAATTGGGTGAAAAAATGTTTGCTGAGATTTCAGGAAACTCGTAGTTTTTTGGAAGCTTGGCAACCCCTTTCAACGTAAGGGATTCTCATCAGTCTCTGCTTGGGGCTACTTCAATAGCACACAAACCATAGCGATAGAACTTGGAACTACATTATTGTGCCAAGTTTCAAAGAGCTAGCACAAACCGTGTTTGATTTAGAGTGCCAACTACATGTATCTATATAGGAGAAAACAGAGTGAAACCTAAACATGAAAACAGTTACTGCAACGTAACGGTTTAACCTAGAAGAATGAAATTTGGTGAGCCAAGTGGGATTGGTGTACTGATCATTAATGGAAGTATCATCAAGATTGGGTGAAAAAATGTTTGCTGAGATTTCAGGAAACTTGTAGTTTTTTGGAAGCTTGGCAACCCCTTTCAATGAAAGGGATTCTCGTCAGTCTCTGCTTGGGGCTACTTCAATAGCACACAAACCTTAGCGATAGAACTTGGAACTACATTATTGTGCCAAGTTTCAAAGAGCTAGCACAAACCGTGCTTGATTTAGAGTTCCAACTACATGTATCCATATAGGAGAAAACAGACTGAAACCTAAACATGAAAACGGTTACTGCAAAGGAACGGTTTAACCTAGAAGAACGAAATTTGGTGAGCCAAGTGGGATTGGTGTACTGATCATTAAATGGAAGTATCATCAAGACTGGGTGAAAAAATGTTTGCTGAGATTTCTGGATACTCGTAGTTTTTTGGAAGCCTCCAACCCCTTTCAATGAAAGGGATTCTCGTCAGTCTCTCTTTGGGGCTACTTCAATAGCACACAAACCATAGCGATAGAACTTGGAACTACATTATTGTGCCAAGTTTCAAAGAGCTAGCAAAAATCGTGTTTGATTTAGAGTTCCAACTACATGTATCCATATAGGAGAAAACAGAGTGAAACCTAAACATGAAAACGGGTACTGCAAAGGAACGATTTAACCTAGAAGAACGAAATTTGGTGAGCCAAGTGGGATTCGTGTACTGATCACTACCTGCAAGTATCATCAAGATTGGGTGAAAAAATGTTTGCTGAGATTTCAGGAAACTCGTAGTTTTTTTTAAGCTTGATAACCCCTTTCAATGAAAGGGATTCTCGTCAGTCTCTGCTTGGGGCTACTTCAAAAGCACACAAATCATAGCGACAGAACTTGGAACTACATTATTGTGCCAAGTTTCAAAGAGCTAGCACAAACCGTGTTTGATTTAGAGTTCCAACTACATGTATCCATATAGGAGAATACAGAGTGAAACCTAAACATGAAAACGGTTACTGCAAAGGAACGGTTTAACCTAGAACAACGAAATTTGGTGAGCCAAGTGGGATTGGTGTACTGATCATTAAATGGAAGTATCATCAAGATTGGGTGAAAAAATGTTAGCTGAGATTTCAGGAAACTCGTAGTTTTTTGGAAGCTTGGCAACCCCTTTCAATGAAAGGGATTCTCGTCAGTCTCTGCTTGGGGCTACTTCAATAGCACACAAACCATAGCGATAGAACTTGGAACTACATTATTGTGCCAAGTTTCAAAGAGCTAGCACAAACCGTGTTTGATTTAGAGTTCCAACTACATGTATCCATATAGGAGAAAACAGAGTGAAACCTAAACATGAAAACGGTTACTGCAAAGGAGCGGTTTAACCTAGAAGAACGAAATTTGGTGAGCCAAGTGAGATTCGTGTACTGATCACTACCTGCAAGTATCATCAAAATTGGGTGAAAAAATGTTTGCTGAGATTTCAGGAAACTCGTAGTTTTTTGGAAGCTTGGCAACCCCTTTCAACGAAAGGGATTCTCATCAGTCTCTGCTTGGGGCTACTTCAATAGCACACAAACCATAGCGATAGAACTTGGAACTACATTATTGTGCCAAGTTTCAAAGAGCTAGCACAAACCGTGTTTGATTTAGAGTGCCAACTACATGTATCTATATAGGAGAAAACGGAGTGAAACCTAAACATGAAAACAGTTACTGCAACGTAACGGTTTAACCTAGAAGAATGAAATTTGGTGAGCCAAGTGGGATTGGTGTACTGATCATTAAATGGAAGTATCATCAAGATTGGGTGAAAAAATGTTTGCTGAGATTTCAGGAAACTTGTAGTTTTTTGGAAGCTTGGCAACCCCTTTCAATGAAAGGGATTGTCGTCAGTCTCTGCTTGGGGCTACTTCAATAGCACACAAACCATAGCGATAGAACTTGGAACTACATTATTGTGCCAAGTTTCAAAGAGCTAGCACAAACCGTGTTTGATTTAGAGTTCCAACTACATGTATCCATGTAGGAGAAAACAGAGTGAAACCTAAATATGAAAACGATTACTGCAAAGGAACGGTTTAACCTAGAAGAACGAAATTTGGTGAGCCAAGTGGGATTGGTGTACTGATCATTAAATGGAAGTATCATCAAGACTGGGTGAAAAAATGTTTGCTGAGATTTCTGGATACTCGTAGTTTTTTGGAAGCCTCCAACCCCTTTCAATGAAAGGGATTCTCGTCAGTCTCTCTTTGGGGCTACTTCAATAGCACACAAACCATAGCGATAGAACATGGAACTACATTATTGTGCCAAGTTTCAAAGAGCTAGCAAAAATCGTGTTTGATTTAGAGTTCCAACTACATGTATCCATATAGGAGAAAACAGAGTGAAACCTAAACATGAAAACGGTTACTGCAAAGGAACGGTTTAACCTAGAAGAACGAAATTTGGTGAGCCAAGTGGGATTGGTGTACTGATCATTAAATGGAAGTATCATCAAGATTGGGTGAAAAAATGTTAGCTGAGATTTCAGGAAACTCGTAGTTTTTTGGAAGCTTGGCAACCCCTTTCAATGAAAGGGATTCTCGTCAGTCTCTGCTTGGGGCTACTTCAATAGCACACAAACCATAGCGATAGAACTTGGAACTACATTCTTGTGCCAAGTTTCAAAGAGCTAGCACAAACCGTGTTTGATTTAGAGTTCCAACTACATGTATCCATATAGGAGAAAACAGAGTGAAACCTAAACATGAAAACGGTTACTGCAAAGGAGCGGTTTAACCTAGAAGAACGAAATTTGGTGAGCCAAGTGAGATTCGTGTACTGATCACTACCTGCAAGTATCATCAAAATTTGGTGAAAAAATGTTTGCTGAGATTTCAGGAAACTCGTAGTTTTTTGGAAGCTTGGCAACCCCTTTCAACGAAAGGGATTCTCATCAGTCTCTGCTTGGGGCTACTTCAATAGCACACAAACCATAGCGATAGAACTTGGAACTACATTATTGTGCCAAGTTTCAAAGAGCTAGCACAAACCGTGTTTGATTTAGAGTTCCAACTACATGTATCCATGTAGGAAAAAACAGAGTGAAACCTAAATATGAAAACGATTACTGCAAAGGAACGGTTTAACCTAGAAGAACGAAATTTGGTGAGCCAAGTGGGATTGGTGTACTGATCATTAAATGGAAGTATCATCAAGACTGGGTGAAAAAATGTTTGCTGAGATTTCTGGATACTCGTAGTTTTTTGGAAGCCTCCAACCCCTTTCAATGAAAGGGATTCTCGTCAGTCTCTCTTTGGGGCTACTTCAATAGCACACAAACCATAGTGATAGAACTTGGAACTACATTATTGTGCCAAGTTTCAAAGAGCTAGCAAAAATCGTGTTTGATTTAGAGTTCCAACTACATGTATCCATATAGGAGAAAACAGAGTGAAACCTAAATATGAAAACGATTACTGCAAAGGAACGGTTTAACCTTGAAGAACGAAATTTGGTGAGCCAAGTGGGATTGGTGTACTGATCATTAAATGGAAGTATCATCAAGACTGGGTGAAAAAATATTTGCTGAGATTTTAGGATACTCGCAGTTTTTTGGAAGCCTGGCAACCCCTTTCTATGAAAGGGATTCTCGTCAGTCTCTGCTTGGGGCTACTTCAATAGCACACAAACCATAGCGATAGAACTTGGAACTACATTATTGTGCCAAGTTTCAAAGTGCTAGCTCAAACCGTGTTTGATTTAGAGTTCCAACTACATGTATCCAAATAGGAGAAAACAGAGTGAAACCTAAACATGAAAACGGTTACTGCAAAGGAACGGTTTAACCTAGAAGAACGAAATTTGGTGAGCCAAGTGGGATTGGTGTACTGATCATTAAATAGAAGTATCATCATGATTGGGTGAAAAAATGTTTGCTGCGATTTCAGGAAACTCGCAGTTTTTTGGAAGCTTGGCAACCCCTTTCAATGAAAGGGATTCTCGTCAGTCTCTGCTTGGGGCTACTTCAATAGCACACAAACCATAGCGATAGAACTTGGAGCTACATTATTGTGCCAAGTTTCAAAGAGCTAGCACAAACCGTGTTTGATTTAGAGTTCCAACTACATGTATCTATATAGGAGAAAACAGAGTGAAACCTAAATATGAAAACGATTACTGCAAAGGAACGGTTTAACCTAGAAGAACGAAATTTGGTGAGCCAAGTGGGATTCGTGTCCTGATCATTAATTGGAAGTATCATGAAGACTGGGTGAATAAATGTTTGCTGAGATTTCAGGAAACTCGCAGTTTTTTGGAAGCCTGGCAACGCCTTTCTATGAAAGGGATTCTCGTCAGTCTCTGCTTGGGGCTACTTCAATAGCACACAAACCATAGCGATAGAACTTGGAACTACATTATTGTGCCAAGTTTCAAAGAGCTAGCACAAACCGTGTTTGATTTAGAGTTCCAACTACATGTATCCATATAGGAGAAAACAGAGTGAAACCTAATCATGAAAACGGTTACTGCAAAGGAACGTTTTAACCTAGAACAACAAAATTTGGTGAGCCAAGTGGGATTCGTGTACTGATCACTAGCTGCAAGTATCATCAAGATTGGGTGAAAAAAATGTTTGCTGAGATTTCAGGAAAATCGTAGTTTTTTGGAAGCTTGATAACCCGTATCAGTGAAAGGGATTCTCGTCAGTCTCTGCTTGGGGCTACTTCAATAGCACACAAACCCTAGCGACAGTACTTGGAACTACATTATTGTGCCAAGTTTCAAAGAGCTAGCACAAACCGTGTTTGATTTAGAGTTCCAACTACATGTATCCATATTGGAGAAAACAGAGTAAAACCTAAACATGAAAAGGGTTACTGCAAAGGAACGGTTTAACCTAGAAGAACGAAATTTAGTGAGCCAAGTGGGATTCATGTACTGATCACGACCTGCAAGTATCATCAAGATTAGGTGAAAAAATGTTTGCTGAGATTTCAGGAAACTCGCAGTTTTTTGGAAGCTTGGCAACCCCTTTCAATGAAAGGGATTCTCGTCAGTCTCTGCTTGGGGCTACTTCAATAGCACACAAACCATAGCGATAGAACTTGGAACTACATTATTGTGCCAAGTTTCAAAGAGCTAGCACAAACCGTGTTTGATTTAGAGTTCCAACTACACGTATCTATATAGGAGAAAACAGAGTGAAACCTAAACATGAAAACGGTTACTGCAAAGGAACGATTTAACCTAGAAGAACGAAATTTGGTGAGCCAAGTGGGATTGGTGTACTGATCATTAAATGGAAGTATCATCAAGATTGGGTGAAAAAATGTTTGCTGCGATTTCAGGAAACTCGCAGTTTTTTGGAAGCTTGGCAACCCCTTTCAATGAAAGGGATTCTCGTCAGTCTCTGCTTGGGGCTACTTCAATAGCACACAAACCATAGCGATAGAACTTGGAACTACATTATTGTGCCATGTTTCAAAGAGCTAGCACAAACCGTGTTTGATTAGAGTTCCAACTACATGTATCCATATAGGAGAAAACAGAGTGAAACCTAAACATGAAAACGGTTACTGCAAAGGAACGGTTTAACCTAGAAGAATGAAATTTGGTGAGCCAAGTGGGATTCGTGTACTGATCACTACCTGCAAGTATCATCAAGATTGGGTGAAAAAATGTTTGCTGAGATTTCAGGAAACTTGTAGTTTTTTGGAAGCTTGGCAACCCCTTTCAATGAAAGGGATTCTCGTCAGTCTCTGCTTGGGGCTACTTCAATAGCACACAAACCTTAGCGATAGAACTTGGAACTACATTATTGTGCCAAGTTTCAAAGAGCTAGCACAAACCGTGCTTGATTTAGAGTTCCAACTACATGTATCCATATAGGAGAAAACAGATTGAAACCTAAATATGAAAACGATTACTGCAAAGGAACGGTTTAACCTAGAAGAACGAAATTTGGTGAGCCAAGTGGGATTGATGTACTGATCATTAAATGGAAGTATCATCAAGACTGGGTGAAAAAATGTTTGCTGAGATTTCAGGATACTCGCAGTTTTTTGGAAGCTAGGAAACCCCTTTCAATGAAAGGGATTCTCGTTATCTCTGCTTGGGGCTACTTCAATAGCACACAAACCATAGCGATAGAACTTGGAACTACATTATTGTGCCAAGTTTCAAAGAGCTAGCACAAACCGTGTTTGATTTAGAGTTCCAACTACATGTATCCATATAGGAGAAACAGAGTGAAACCTAATCATGAAAACGGTTACTGCAAAGGAACGTTTTAACCTAGAACAACGAAATTTGGTGAGCCAAGTGGGATTCGTGTACTGATCACTAGCTGCAAGTATCATCAAGATTGGGTGAAAAAATGTTTGCTGCGATTTCAGGAAACTCGCAGTTTTTTGGAAGCTTGGCAACCCCTTTCAATGAAAGGGATTCTCGTCAGTCTCTGCTTAGGGCTACTTCAATAGCACAAAAACCATAGCGATAGAACTTGGAACTACATTATTGTGCCAAGTTTCAAAGAGCTAGCACAAACCGTGCTTGAGTTAGAGTTCCAACTACATGTATCCATATAGGAGAAAACAGAGTGAAACCTAAACATGAAAATGGTTACTGCAAAGGAACGGTTTAACCTAGAAGAACGAAATTTGTTGAGCCAAGTGGGATTGGTGTACTGATCATTAAATGGAAGTATCATCAAGATTGGGTGAAAAAATGTTTGCTTAGATTTCAGGATACTCGCAGTTTTTTGGAAGCCTGGCAACCCCTTTCTATGAAAGGGATTCTCGTCAGTCTCTGCTTGGGGCTACTTCAATAGCACACAAACCATAGCGATAGAACTTGGAACTACATTATTGTGCCAAGTTTCAAAGTGCTAGCACAAACCGTGTTTGATTTAGAGTTCCAACTACATGTATCCATATAGGAGAAAACAGAGTGAAACCTAAACATGAAAACGGTTACTGCAAAGGAACGGTTTAACCTAGAAGAACGAAATTTGGTGAGCCAAGTGGGATTGGTGTACTGATCATTAAATAGAAGTATCATCATGATTGGGTGAAAAAATATTTGCTGAGATTTCAGGAAACTCGCAGTTTTTTGGAAGCTTGGCAACCCCTTTCAATGAAAGGGATTCTCGTCAGTCTCTGCTTGGGGCTACTTCAATAGCACACAAACCATAGCGATAGAACTTGGAACTACATTATTGTGCCAAGTTTCAAAGAGCTAGCACAAACCGTGTTTGATTTAGAGTTCCAAACTACATGTATCTATATAGGAGAAAACAGAGTGAAACCTAAATGTGAAAACGATTACTGCAAAGGAACGGTTTAACCTAGAAGAACGAAATTTGGTGAGCCAAGTGGGATTGGTGTACTGATCATTAAGTGGAAGTATCATCAAGACTGGGTGAAAAAATATTTGCTGAGATTTCAGGAAACTCACAGTTTTTTGGAAGCCTGTCAACGCCTTTCTATGAAAGGGATTCTCGTCAGTCTCTGCTTGGGGCTACTTCAATAGCACACAAACCATAGCGATAGAACTTGGAACTACATTATTGTGCCAAGTTTCAAAGAGCTAGCACAAACCGTGTTTGATTTAGGGTTCCAACTACATGTATCCATATAGGAGAAAACAGATTGAAACCTAATCATGAAAACGGTTACTGCAAAGGAACGTTTTAACCTAGAACAACGAAATTTGGTGAGCCAAGTGGGATTCGTGTACAGATCACTACCTGCAAGTATCATCAAGATAGGGTGAATAAATGTTTGCTGAGATTTCAGGAAACTCGTAGTTTCTTGGAAGCTTGATAACCCCTTTCAATGAAAGGGATTCTCGTCAGTCTCTGCTTGAGGCTACTTCAAAAGCACACAAATCATAGCGACAGTACTTGGAACTACATTATTGTGCCAAGTTTCAAAGAGCTAGCACAAACCGTGTTTGATTTAGAGTTCCAACTACATGTATCCATATTGGAGAAAACAGAGTAAAACCTAAACATGAAAAGGGTTACTGCAAAGGAACGGTTTAACCTAGAAGAACGAAATTTAGTGAGCCAAGTGGGATTAATGTACTGATCACTACCTGCAAGTATCATCAAGATTGGGTGAAAAAATGTTTGCTGAGATTTCAGGAAACTCGCAGTTTTTTGGAAGCTTGGCAACCCCTTTCAATGAAAGGGATTCTCGTCAGTCTCTGCTTGGGGCTACTTCAATAGCACACAAACCATAGCGATAGAACTTGGAACTACATTATTGTGCCAAGTTTCAAAGAGCTAACACAAACCGTGTTTGATTTAGAGTTCCAACTACATGTATGTATATAGGAGAAAACAGAGTGAAACCTAAACATGAAAACGGTTACTGCAAAGGAACGTTTTAACCTAGAAGAACGAAATTTGGTGAGCCAAGTGGGATTGGTGTAATGATCATTAAATGGAAGTATCATCAAGACTGGGTGAAAAAATGTTTGCTGAGATTTCAGGAAACTCGCAGTTTTTTGGAATCCTGGCAACCCCTTTCTATGAAAGATATTCTCGTCAGTCTCTGCTTGGGGCTACTTCAATAGCACACAAACCATAGCGATAGAACTTGGAACTACATTATTGTGCCAAGTTTCAAAGAGCTAGAACAAAACATGTTTGATTTAGAGTTCCAACTACATGTATCCATATAGGAGAAAACAGAGTGAAACCTAAACATGAAAACGGTTACTGCAAAGGAACGGTTTAACCTAGAAGAACGAAATTTGGTGAGCCAAGTGGGATTGGTGTTCTGATCATTAAATGGAAGTATCATCAAGATTGGGTGAAAAAATGTTTGCTGAGATTTCAGGAAACTCGCAGTTTTTTGGAAGCTTGGCAACCCCTTTCAATGAAAGGGATTCTCGTCAGTCTCTGCTTGGGGTACTTCAATAGCACACAAACCATAGCGATAGAACTTGGAACTACATTATTGTGCCAAGTTTCAAAGAGCTAGCACAAATCGTGTTTGATTTAGAGTTCCAACTACATGTATCCATATAGGAGAAAACAGAGTGAAACCTAAACATGAAAACGGTTAATGCAAAGGAACGGTTTAACCTAGAAGAACGAAATTTGGTGAGGCAAGTGGGATTCGTGTACTGATCACTACCTGCAAGTATCATCAAGATTGGGTGAAAAAATGTTTGCTGAGATTTCAGGAAACTCGTAGTTTTTTGGAAGCTTGATAACCCCTTTCAATGAAAGGGATTCTCGTCAGTCTCTGCTTGGGGCTACTTCAAAAGCACACAAGTCATAGTGACAGAACTTGGAACTACATTATTGTGCCAAGTTTCAAAGAGCTAGCACAAACAGTGTTTGATTTAGAGTTCCAACTACATGTATCCATATAGGAGAAAACAGAGTGAAACCTAAACATGAACACGGTTACTGCAAAGGAACGGTTTAACCTAGAAGAACGAAATTTGGTGAGCCAAGTGGGATTGGTGTACTGATCATTAAATGGAAGTATCATCAAGATTGGGTGAAAAAATGTTAGCTGAGATTTCAGGAAACTCGTAGTTTTTTGGAAGCTTGATAACCCTTTCAATGAAAGGGATTCTCGTCAGTCTCTGCTTTGGGCTACTTCAATAGCACACAAACCATAGCCATAGAACTTGGAACTACATTATTGTGCCAAGTTTCAAAGAGCTAGCACAAACCGTGTTTGATTTAGAGTTCCAACTACATGTATCCATATAGGAGAAAACAGAGTGAAACCTAAACATGAAAACGGTTACTGCAAAGGAACGGTTTAACCTAGATGAACGAAATTTAGTGAGCCAAGTTAGATTCGTGTACTGATCACTACCTGCAAGTATCATCAAGATTGGGTGAAAAAATGTTTGCTGAGATTTCAGGAAACTCGTAGTTTTTTGGAAGCTTGGCAACCCCTTTCAATGAAAGGGATTCTCATCAGTCTCTGCTTGGTGCTACTTCAATAGCACACAAACCATAGCGATAGAACTTGGAACTACATTATTGTGCCAAGTTTCAAGGAGCTAGCACAAACCGTGTTTGATTTAGAGTTCCAACTACATGTATCCATATAGGAGAAAACAGAGTGAAACCTAAACATGAAAACAGTTACTGCAAAGGTACGGTTTAACCTAGAAGAACGAAATTTGGTGAGCCAAGTGGGATTGGTGTACTGATCATTAAATGGAAGTATCATCAAGATTGGGTGAAAAAATGTTAGCTGAGATTTCAGGAAACTCGTAGTTTTTTGGAAGCTTGATAACCCCTTTCAATGAAAGGGATTCTCGTCAGTCTCTGCTTGGGGCTACTTCAATAGCACACAAACCATAGCCATAGAACTTGGAACTACATTATTGTGCCAAGTTTCAAAGAGCTAGCACAAACCGTGTTTCATTTAGAGTTCCAACTACATGTATCCATATAGGAGAAAACAGAGTGAAACCTAAACATGAAAACGGTTACTGCAAAGGAACGGTTTAACCTAGAAGAACGAAATTTAGTGAGCCAAGTGAGATTCGTGTATTGATGACTACGTGCAAATATCATCAAGATTGGGTGAAAAAATGTTTGCTGAGATTTCAGGAAACTCGTAGTTTTTTGGAAGCTTGGCAACCCCTTTCAATGAAAGGGATTCTCATCAGTCTCTGCTTGGTGCTACTTCAATAGCACACAAACCATAGCGATAGAACTTGGAACTTCATTATTGTGCCAAGTTTCAAAGAGCTAGCACAAACCGTGTTTGATTTAGAGTTCCAACTACATGTATCCATATAGGAGAAAACAGAGTGAAACCTAAACATGAAAACAGTTACTGCAAAGGAACGGTTTAACCTAGAAGAACGAAATTTGGTGAGCCAAGTGGGATTGGTGTACTGATCATTAAATGGAAGTATCATCAAGATTGGGTGAAAAAATGTTTGCTGAGATTTCAGGAAACTTGTAGTTTTTTGGAAGCTTGGCAACCCCTTTCAATGAAAGGGATTCTCGTCAGTCTCTGCTTGGGACTACTTCAATAGCACACAAACCATAGCGATAGAACTTGGAACTACATTATTGTGCCAAGTTTCAAAGAGCTAGCACAAACCGTGCTTGATTTAGAGTTCCAACTACATGTATCCATATAGGAGAAAACAGAGTGAAACCTAAATATGAAAACGATTACTGCAAAGGAACGGTTTAACCTAGAAGAACAAAATTTGGTGAGCCAAGTGGGATTGGTGTACTGATCATTAAATGGAAGTATCATCAAGACTGGGTGAAAAAATATTTGCTGAGATTTTAGGATACTCGCAGTTTTTTGGAAGCCTGGCAACCCCTTTCTATGAAAGGGATTCTCGTCAGTCTCTGCTTGGGACTACTTCAATAGCACACAAACCATAGCGATAGAACTTGGAACTACATTATTGTGCCAAGTTTCAAAGTGCTAGCTCAAACCGTGTTTGATTTAGAGTTCCAACTACATGTATCCAAATAGGAGAAAACAGAGTGAAACCTAAACATGAAAACGGTTACTGCAAAGGAACGGTTTAACCTAGAAGAACGAAATTTGGTGAGCCAAGTGGGATTGGTGTACTGATCATTAAATAGAAGTATCATCATGATTGGGTGAAAAAATGTTTGCTGCGATTTCAGGAAACTCGCAGTTTTTTGGAAGCTTGGCAAACCCTTTCAATGAAAGGGATTCTCGTCAGTCTCTGCTTGGGGCTACTTCAATAGCACACAAACCATAGCGATAGAACTTGGAGCTACATTATTGTGCCAAGTTTCAAAGAGCTAGCACAAACCGTGTTTGATTTAGAGTTCCAACTACATGTATCTATATAGGAGAAAACAGAGTGAAACCTAAATATGAAAACGATTACTGCAAAGGAATGGTTTAACCTAGAAGAACGAAATTTGGTGAGCCAAGTGGGATTCGTGTCCTGATCATTAAGTGGAAGTATCATGAAGACTGGGTGAAAAAATGTTTGCTGAGATTTCAGGAAACTCGCAGTTTTTTGGAAGCCTGGCAACGCCTTTCTATGAAAGGGATTCTCGTCAGTCTCTGCTTGGGGCTACTTCAATAGCACACAAACCATAGCGATAGAACTTGGAACTACATTAGTGTGCCAAGTTTCAAAGAGCTAGCACAAACCGTGTTTGATTTAGAGTTCCAACTACATGTATCCATATAGGAGAAAACAGAGTGAAACCTAATCATGAAAACGGTTACTGCAAAGGAACGTTTTAACCTAGAACAACGAAATTTGGTGAGCCAAGTGGGATTCGTGTACTGATCACTAGCTGCAAGTATCATCAAGATTGGGTGAAAAAATGTTTGCTGAGATTTCAGGAAAATCGTAGTTTTTTGGAAGCTTGATAACCCGTTTCAGTGAAAGGGATTCTCGTCAGTCTCTGCTTGGGGCTATTTCAATAGCAAACAAACCCTAGCGACAGTACTTGGAACTACATTATTGTGCCAAGTTTCAAAGAGCTAGCACAAACCGTGTTTGATTTAGAGTTCCAACTACATGTATCCATATAGGAGAAAACAGAGTAAAACCTAAACATGAAAAGGGTTACTGCAAAGGAACGGTTTAACCTAGAAGAACGAAATTTAGTGAGCCAAGTGGGATTCATGTACTGATCACTACCTGCAAGTATCATCAAGATTAGGTGAAAAAATGTTTGCTGAGATTTCAGGAAACTCGCAGTTTTTTGGAAGCTTGGCAACCCCTTTCAATGAAAGGGATTCTCGTCAGTCTCTGCTTGGGGCTACTTCAATAGCACACAAACCATAGCGATAGAACTTGGAACTACATTATTGTGCCAAGTTTCAAAGAGCTAGCACAAACCGTGTTTGATTTAGAGTTCAAACTACACGTATCTATATAGGAGAAAACAGAGTGAAACCTAAACATGAAAACGGTTACTGCAAAGGAACGATTTAACCTAGAAGAACGAAATTTGGTGAGCCAAGTGGGATTGGTGTACTGATCATTAAATGGAAGTATCATCAAGATTGGGTGAAAAAATGTTTGCTGCGATTTCAGGAAACTCGCAGTTTTTTGGAAGCTTGGCAACCCCTTTCAATGAAAGGGATTCTCGTCAGTCTCTGCTTGGGGCTACTTCAATAGCACACAAACCATAGCGATAGAACTTGGAACTACATTATTGTGCCATGTTTCAAAGAGCTAGCACAAACCGTGTTTGATTAGAGTTCCAACTACATGTATCCATATAGGAGAAAACAGAGTGAAACCTAAACATGAAAACGGTTACTGCAAAGGAACGGTTTAACCTAGAAGAACGAAATTTGGTGAGCCAAGTGGATTCGTGTACTGATCACTACCTGCAAGTATCATCAAGATTGGGTGAAAAAATGTTTGCTGAGATTTCAGGAAACTTGTAGTTTTTTGGAAGCTTGGCAACCCCTTTCAATGAAAGGGATTCTCGTCAGTCTCTGCTTGGGGCTACTTCAATAGCACACAAACCTTAGCGATAGAACTTGGAACTACATTATTGTGCCAAGTTTCAAAGAGCTAGCACAAACCGTGCTTGATTTAGAGTTCCAACTACATGTATCCATATAGGAGAAAACAGAGTGAAACCTAAATATGAAAACGATTACTGCAAAGGAACGGTTTAACCTAGAAGAACGAAATTTGGTGAGCCAAGTGGGATTGATGTACTGATCATTAAATGGAAGTATCATCAAGACTGGGTGAAAAAATGTTTGCTGAGATTTCTGGATACTCGCAGTTTTTTGGAAGCCTGGAAACCCCTTTCAATGAAAGGGATTCTCGTCAGTCTCTGCTTGGGGCTACTTCAATAGCACACAAACCATAGCGATAGAACTTGGAACTACATTATTGTGCCAAGTTTCAAAGAGCTAGCACAAACCGTGTTTGATTTAGAGTTCCAACTACATGTATCTATATAGGAGAAAAGAGAGTGAAACCTAAATATGAAAACGATTACTGCAAAGGAACGGTTTAACCTAGAAGAACGAAATTTGGTGAGCCAAGTGGGATTGGTGTACTGATCATTAAGTGGAAGTATCATCAAGACTGGGTGAAAAAATGTTTGCTGAGATTTCAGGAAACTCGCAGTTTTTTGGAAGCCTGGCAACGCCTTTCTATGAAAGGGATTCTCGTCAGTCTCTGCTTGGGGCTACTTCAATAGCACACAAACCATAGCGATAGAACTTGGAAGTACATTATTGTGCCAAGTTTCAAAGAGCTAGCACAAACCGTGTTTGATTTAGAGTTCCAACTACATGTATCCATATAGGAGAAAACAGAGTGAAACCTAAACATGAAAACGGTTACTGCAAAGGAACGTTTTAACCTAGAACAACGAAATTTGGTGAGCCAAGTGGGATTGGTGTACTGATCATTAAATGGAAGTATCATCAAGATTGGGTGAAAAAATGTTTGCTGCGATTTCAGGCAACTCGCAGTTTTTTGGAAGCTTGGCAACCCCTTTCAATGAAAGGGATTCTCGTCAGTCTCTGCTTGGGGCTACTTCAATAGCACAAAAACCATAGTGATAGAACTTGGAACTACATTATTGTGCCAAGTTTCAAAGAGCTAGCACAAACCGTGTTTGATTTAGAGTTCCAACTACATGTATCCATATAGGAGAAAACAGAGTGAAACCTAAACATGTAAATGGTTACTGCAAAGGAACGGTTTAACCTAGAAGAACGAAATTTGGTGAGCCAAGTGGGATTGGTGTACTGATCATTAAGTGGAAGTATCATCAAGACTGGGTGAAAAAATGTTTGCTGAGATTTCAGGAAACTCACAGTTTTTTGGAAGCCTGTCAACGCCTTTCTATGAAAGGGATTCTCGTCAGTCTCTGCTTGGGGCTACTTCAATAGCACACAAACCATAGCGATAGAACTTGGAACTACATTATTGTGCCAAGTTTCAAAGAGCTAGCACAAACCGTGTTTGATTTAGAGTTACAACTACATGTATCCATATAGGAGAAAACAGATTGAAACCTAATCATGAAAACGGTTACTGCAAAGGAACGTTTTAACCTAGAACAACGAAATTTGGTGAGCCAAGTGGGATTCGTGTACTGATCACTACCTGCAAGTATCATCAAGATAGGGTGAAAAAATGTTTGCTGAGATTTCAGGAAACTCGTAGTTTCTTGGAAGCTTGATAACCCCTTTCAATGAAAGGGATTCTCGTCAGTCTCTGCTTGAGGCTACTTCAAAAGCACACAAATCATAGCGACAGTACTTGGAACTACATTATTGTGCCAAGTTTCAAAGAGCTAGCACAAACCGTGTTTGATTTAGAGTTCCAACTACATGTATCCATATTGGAGAAAACAGAGTAAAACCTAAACATGAAAAGGGTTACTGCAAAGGAACGGTTTAACCTAGAAGAACGAAATTTAGTGAGCCAAGTGGGATTCATGTACTGATCACTACCTGCAAGTATCATCAAGATTGGGTGAAAAAATGTTTGCTGAGATTTCAGGAAACTCGCAGTTTTTTGGAAGCTTGGCAACCCCTTTCAATGAAAGGGATTCTCGTCAGTCTCTGCTTGGGGCTACTTCAATAGCACAAAAACCATAGTGATAGAACTTGGAACTACATTATTGTGCCAAGTTTCAAAGAGCTAGCACAAACCGTGCTTGAGTTAGATTTCCAACTACATGTATCCATATAGGAGAAAACAGAGTGAAACCTAAACATGAAAATGGTTACTGCAAAGGAACGGTTTAACCTAGAAGAACGAAATTTGTTGAGCCAAGTGGGATTGGTGTACTGATCATTAAATGGAAGTATCATCAAGATTGGGTGAAAAAATGTTTGCTTAGATTTCAGGATACTCGCAGTTTTTTGGAAGCCTGGCAACCCCTTTCTATGAAAGGGATTCTCGTCAGTCTCTGCTTGGGGCTACTTCAATAGCACACAAACCATAGCGATAGAACTTGGAACTACATTATTGTGCCAAGTTTCAAAGAGCTAGCACAAACCGTGTTTGATTTAGAGTTCCAACTACATGTATCTATATAGGAGAAAACAGAGTGAAACCTAAATGTGAAAACGATTACTGCAAAGGAACGGTTTAACCTAGAAGAACGAAATTTGGTGAGCCAAGTGGGATTGGTGTACTGATCATTAAGTGGAAGTATCATCAAGACTGGGTGAAAAAATGTTTGCTGAGATTTCAGGAAACTCACAGTTTTTTGGAAGCCTGTCAACGCCTTTCTATGAAAGGGATTCTCGTCAGTCTCTGCTTGGGGCTACTTCAATAGCACACAAACCATAGCGATAGAACTTGGAACTACATTATTGTGCCAAGTTTCAAAGAGCTAGCACAAACCGTGTTTGATTTAGAGTTACAACTACATGTATCCATATAGGAGAAAACAGATTGAAACCTAATCATGAAAACGGTTACTGCAAAGGAACGTTTTAACCTAGAACAACGAAATTTGGTGAGCCAAGTGGGATTCGTGTACTGATCACTACCTGCAAGTATCATCAAGATAGGGTGAAAAAATGTTTGCTGAGATTTCAGGAAACTCGTAGTTTCTTGGAAGCTTGATAACCCCTTTCAATGAAAGGGATTCTCGTCAGTCTCTGCTTGAGGCTACTTCAAAAGCACACAAATCATAGCGACAGTACTTGGAACTACATTATTGTGCCAAGTTTCAAAGAGCTAGCACAAACCGTGTTTGATTTAGAGTTCCAACTACATGTATCCATATTGGAGAAAACAGAGTAAAACCTAAACATGAAAAGGGTTACTGCAAAGGAACGGTTTAACCTAGAAGAACGAAATTTAGTGAGCCAAGTGGGATTCATGTACTGATCACTACCTGCAAGTATCATCAAGATTGGGTGAAA